>NW_019525071.1:84073-84775 GCF_002814215.2 Seriola lalandi dorsalis | reverse complement strand
TGGCATTTGAACAGGGGTGTGTAGACTTTTTATATCCACTGTAAGTGCAGTCTATTTACCATTAATACAATTAAATATGTTTTTTTTAATTAAAAGTTCACACCGTTCTGGCACTAAAATCCTTAAATGTGTCTGTGAAGTGATCTGAAGATAATTTTACAATCTGTGTATTCATCCTTTACTTTTCTCTCTGTCAGCCTTTCTGTGATGGAGCTCACAGGACAGCAGCACCCACCATCTCTCCTCTACGTTTCACCCCTGACAAAGACAGGACCTTGATGCTGTGTGCCTGTAAGCAAACCAAAAATGCACCGTACTGTGATGGCTCGCACTTTAAAGTCATCTTCCAGGATTTAGTGAAGTCGGTCAAAGGCGTATTTAAATGAACAATGCTGTTGACAAAAGGATCGTCCTGTAAAGGCAAACTGCAATAGAACTGCATTAGAAGTAACAAGTAAGAACAGGTAGAAATCTTTATCTAGACTCAGCAGAATCATGTTATTTAATAACATATCAGGGTAAAACTTTAAAGTATCTTTTCTATAACATTTGATATATTTACAGAATTGTTCTCTCCATATGATATATAAAAATGAGATAGCAGTATGATACAGGTGTGTATGGGAGTATTATGTAACATCATCTAATTGTGAGTTATCTTTTTTTGTGTGTTTTGTTTTTCTTTTTTTTTTATCCAAGCTA
>NW_019525071.1:81238-84053 GCF_002814215.2 Seriola lalandi dorsalis | reverse complement strand
GAGGGCTCTGTGAGTGTTGGTGAGACTCTTCATGTGGGGCTCTTTCATAAGTTTATCAAGAGCTGTACCAGCCTGATAGTCATTGAAGTCAAAAACCTTCCTGTAATATGAGGAGAACTGAGCTGCTGCAAACTGGAAAAAAACAGATGACATAATACATTATTTATTTAACATTATGTATAGATACAATTTGACAAATATGAATTCTTTCGTATTGCATAAGTGCAGTGACCTTGATCGATGTGTTCTTAAAGATGTCCATTATATCCACTATGAAATCTTTATTTTTTGTGAATTCCTCTTCGGTCATACTCCCTGATCCATCAAACAGAAAGACGAGGTCCACTGTCTGTTTTGTGTATTCTGAAGGAATGTTGAGTGAGAATTGGTGTCGAAGTTTAGTCGGGACAAAGACATTGAGAATAATATTTTACTGCAAGACGCACGTTTTAACCACAGAGTTGGAGAAGTTTACGGTCTCCAAATGTCTATTTTGTGCATTCTGAAAAAAAATATTTGGAGTGAAGATTTGAATAGAAACTTTGTCAGGACAAAAACATGAAAGAGGAACAAGATGTTATAACCACGGAGTTGGAAAATTGACTTTATACCTGGGAAATTAAGTGTGGAAGAGGAGACTTGCTGAAGACCATCTGTCATCTTGTAACACACACTATTTTGATAGGAGATGTGATGACATTCATGGACCGCACTGGAACTGCAAACCTTAGAACATAACAGAATATAACTTAAGCATGTTACCATGCTAACGCTTGCTAGCACTAAACACAAAGTGCAGCTGACACTGATGGGAATGTCATTAGTGATGCAGGATCATAAACAAAAAAGATGACTTGTTGATCTGTTGGTGGCACTAGTTGAACAGTTAAGAGATCCCCAGTACAATTACAATACATCGTGAGGAGAGCATGAATATCTGTAACACATTTCATGGCAATTAAATCTTCATCATCCATCTCAACAGTTGCTGAGATAATTCGGTCTGGATGGACGAGTTGGACCAACTTTGCCATGAGCCACGCTGCTAGTGTAAATACTGTATTTATGTGGATGGCATGCTTAAATAATGATAAGAGTGGCAAACCCTCAGACTCCAGTGGTCCCGGCAGGTATGTGCTTTTGTGAGCTCCCTAAGGATTCTGATGAATACTGAAAGTACAAAATAAAATCTACACTTGGTGGTGATATTACACCCGAGTTGAATCTGTTACTTGTCCCGGTATAAAACTGTGGTGATGTAGTATGAGATCAGTCCAATAAGCTGTGATGTCTAGTCACTAACAAATTTCTATTAAAGAGGTGGACTGGACTTGAGAACATTACTGGACTTCTGCATGACAGCTCTAGGTTTTGTTGTATTTTATCAATGTGAACATTCCACAAAATTAATTAAATGATCATTGATCACCCAAACTCAGCCGACTATGTTAGAATTTGCTTGCTGTCACAGATATATACTAACTACTTGCCGGAACTTGCTTCTTGTTGGAGCTGATAGCTAAACAGGGTCATAATCACAGAATAAATTAGTTGATTGGTTCCTCGCTTAGCCAGTTAGTTGGATCCTGAGAGATGTGAAGAATCCAGAAAGCTTGGCTTGACTCCTTCCCATCTTCAGAACAAAAGAAGCCCTCTCTTAATCCTTGTATTTTAAGTAAATTCTACACCCATCTCTAAACTATCATTTTTATCCAAGAGTTTAGAAAACAGTGTCTCCACACAATTGATTTCTTTTATGAACAATAATCAAATTTGAGAAAAAATTCAATCTGGTTTTCACTCTCTGCACAGCACTGAGACTGCTGTGCTGTTGGGAGTAATCAGGTCAACTGCCCAGTCTGACTTGCTGCAGTTAGACTACTTTAATTGAGGCTGGTTGGTCGAGTGAAGCAGCAGAGAGGAAATCACTGAACAGGCATCCAAAAAGAAAAAAAAGATCAAATAATGAATAACCATGTCAACCATGCTAAAGTGCTAAATATTACATGCATTAGCATGTTAACCCTTTATGGGTCTTTATTTTGTTGTTTGAAGAATAAAAATCAATTTTTCCTCTGTTGTTATACAAACATTTTATGTTCATATTGTCAAACATACTGTTTATCTGCACCTGTATGTATGAATAGTTAGACAGCGCTGTGAGCATTTACTCTAGTTACTATGGGTTAAAGATGTAGATTTCCAATTAGTCCAGATTTTGCCTTTTTGACTTTACTCACATTATAGAAGACGGCACTGAATCCACTCTGAGACATTTCACCAGCTATGTCTCCTGCCCGAGCCACACTGGAGCCTAAATATGAGACAAAACTAGTTCATGTTTTCTCAGGATTTTTCTAACAAAATTATCAAACAAAGAGGGGAAAATAATTGAACATCACCTTCGAGTATTCCCTTGAGTCCGTTGTAGTTCTCGATCTTGAAGACATATTTTTCTGTCGGTTGTGAAGCAATGACCTCAAATTTATCCAACTTAGCATCTTTGACCTGAAACCAGAATGCTCCTTGAAATTATAAAGTACCTCCAAGTAAAAGACAAACAACACAGTTTTGTTGAAGGCTGAGTTTGGAAATTTACAGACAAAATATTTAATTCTTCCCATGCTGGTAAAACCATGTCTGAACTATTGTTTTTTTCTGACTGTGTTTCATCCACATAGCAGTGAACAGAACAGTTCCACGAACTGATCCCTGAGGTGTACCACATGTAACTGTTTTAAATAATAATGTAATCAACAAATTTTATTCATTAAGTAAAAAAGAGTCAATGAGATATATTAAATCACAGCTTACC
>NW_019525071.1:54483-81218 GCF_002814215.2 Seriola lalandi dorsalis | reverse complement strand
CTGCTGCAAACTGGAAAAAAACAGATGACATAATACATAATTTATTTAACATTATGTATAGATACAATTCGACAAATATGAATGCTTTCATATTGCATAAGTGCAGTGACCTTGATTGATGTGTTCTTAAAGATGTCCATTATATCCACTATGAAATCTTTATTTTTTGTGAATTCCTCTTCGGTCATACTCCCTGATCCATCAAACAGAAAGATGAGGTCCACTGTCTGTTTTGTGTATTCTGAAGGAATGTTGAGTGAGAATCGGTGTAGAAGTTTAGTCGGGACAAAGACATTGAGAATAATATTTTACTGCAAGACGCACGTTTTAACCACAGACTTGGAGAAGTTTACGGTCTCATAATTTACCTTGAAAAGCAGAAGTGAGAGACGAGTCTTGCTGAAGATGATCTGTCATCTTGTAACATACATTGTTCAGATAGGAGTTCTCATAACATGCATGGGCTACATTTGGACTACAAACCTAGAACAGATCAGAACAAAGACCAAAGAAGTTTGATTCATGATCTTGATTTTTTTCTTCTTCTGAATTTGGAAGCAATGTTACAGAGAGAATTTATTTCCAATTAAATGCACCGTTTTGAGCTTTTCGATTTTCTTACAGTGAACTGGGAGAGTGTAGAGTCTTCAGCCATCGACAGTCTAAAGTGCTTGATGGGTATTGGTTGGTCTGTGAGAGGAATTTCTATGAAAATAGCATCTGATTAGTGCTCATTCAAACAAACAAACAAAAAATCATTCAGCTACAGTATCAAACATGGCTGAATCCAAATGTATGGATTTCCTTACATATGCAGAGTTTGGAACTAACAGGCCATGACGTCCACATTGCCAATGCAGATTATCAAACATTGGTTTTATTCATATAACTGTAACTACTACCTTTACAACAGCTAGGCTAATAGTAATAATAATCATAGTCATAATATTATGCTTGTCAAATAATCATGAATTTAAACACAATTTACATCCATCCAGCCATTGGCCGTGGGCATTTCCAAAATGTCACAGCACATCTGACTGAAGTCTGCAAGCCCAGGTGGATGAACATTTGGATTTAGGCCATGTTTTCATTCATTTTATATGGACAAGTAACAAATTAGAAAAAAGTCCTGGAAAAATGCATGACAAATGCAAATACTTTGTTACAGGTTACAAGTGGTAGTTGAGTGGTTTGATGAAAATGGTATGAATCATATAATTTGGCCGTTTTCATAGCTCCAGTAGAGTTAGAGTTAAGAAACAATCTGTAACAACTGTTCTGAAGGCTTGTGGTGACCCAACACCTTGTTAAAACATCATCTCTATTTGTACATTGTTGGAAACTTTGTTTTTAATGTTCTGATTAATTGTGTCATATTTATTTTGAAGAAAATATGTACCTGGCATAATGATGCACTGGTGAGTTTGGTTTAGATCAGTTTTGCATGGTTCTTCAGATCCATTTAGCTGCTGGGGTGCAGTGACAGGTGTCCTGTGGATCAGGTCAACAATTATGATAACAGTCATCTTCTAGGTCCCATTTATACCAGGGGCCAGATGTTTAAACAGCACGTATAGAGAAAACCCATTCATATGAGGCAGGTAATGATCTGAGGCAGTGGATCCTATAAAAAGCCACAGCCATGCGTAATGACAGCTGCTCTGAGGCCTGCACTATGAAGCAGGATTTCTGGTTAGCGAGGTAACTTCAGGTTTAACCCTGGGTTTTCGCTATGGTAACTTATGCTGCACACCTAACCTGCTCCAGAGCAGGTTCAACTTCAGAAGATCAGATCAAAATCTGTCAACAGCCCAACTAGGAGTGTAAAAGTATCAACACTGTGAAGTTTCAAGAACATTTGTTTTATTCAAATGAAGCTATAATAGTTACTATAAGCATGATAAACTCTCCCTCTGTTTGTTAGAGGCTCTGTTTTAGTGGACACATGGAAAACCTCAAACAGTAAAACGATTCTACTGATGTATAAAAATATCTATTGCTCTTTATCATTTGACACTTAACTGTAACCTCTTTAGTCTATGTCAAGATCCTGTAGGAATGATGAGTCTTTTCCACTGATCTGATCGTCTGAAGTTAACCTGCTCTGGAGCTGGCGAGGAGTGCAGCATAAGTCACCATGGCGATGTACCCTGGTAAGAAGAGAAGAAGTGAACCACTGTCACAACCCTGAAAAGCCAAGTAATAAACATGAAGTTACCTCGCTAACCACAAATCCTGGTTCATGGTACAGGCCTCTGATATCAGCAAGTGATTCTGCCAGGATTGTGATATCAACATACAAATTTGATAGTTGGAACTCGTGGACAACAGTTGTGGCGAGTCCCAGGTAAAGAGAGGCTAACTGAAACAACAGTACTTACCCTTTGTTCTGGCCAAACATGAATTGACGCACTTTGTTTCTAAGGAAATCTGTTTGGTCCACAGTGGAGATGTGGGGGATTGTTGTATCAATGTTGAAAGCCAAAGATACAGAGATGGCTGTAATTTGTGAAAAGAAATGGTGTTTAAATTAATTTATTAACAATTAATCTGATAGAAAGCTTTGTCTAAAAGCTGGCTAAAACCTAAGCCCATTACCTAGTATAACATGTTTCTATCTCAAAACACCCCTCCTACACCTGGGAGGATATGGTGTCTTCATTAGTGCTGGTGTTGCAGGTGCAGGATTGGCAAAAACTCCTGGATGATCATATGTACTTGAGTCATGCCTTATGTTCCAGCTCCACCACTTGTCATGATCACAGATGCCCAACTTTATCTGTTAGAACGTATGCCTCGTACCCTTTGTGCCCCTGGTCGGGTGAAAGGTGACCGGAGAGGTGGCGATATCCACTTGGAAAGGAAACGCATAGCTTCACTGTTAGCTAAAGGTGCCATTGTTGAATGTTCTGAACATTCAACCCATTTGCGAAGCCGGTTGTGGATGGCTTTTTGTTCAAGATATCAGTTAATTTAATAATGTCTATCAACCCACTCCAGTCATTCCCAATCTAGTTACACTAACATTTATAATACATACATAACTCTTGTTTTACCAACGTCACTTATGGCAGACTGTTGCAAAATGCTGTGCATGCTGCAGCAACTACTACCACCACCATACACGTTTTTTTATTAGGGTTTTAGCTCTTTGTACCTTTCTGTTGGAGCACTCTGATTGGATGACCTCTTTCTTTGCTCACCTTCAAAACAAAAAACAAAAAACATGCTGTCCTTCTCCATTTACTGGCAGACAGGAATTATTAGGCCTAAAAAGTAGGGTAGGAACTTTGGAATGTAAATAGTTGGTTAATGAATACATCCAAGTGATTCTGGATATTCAAAAAACTCAACAACAAACAGCAGATGGTGTCCTTGTCAGGCCTGGTTGACTGCTGCTGTCCTTGGATCAGGGATTCTGCTGAGCTCACTTTTCCTTATATAACTGCTCATTTGACTCTTGTCCACCATCTTCATTACGAGAATGTGCCGATTACCACATCTCATGTCACTTTGTATTGTCATGTCATTTGTCATGTCATTTATGCATTTCTGCAGGGTTTGCCTGGACGAAATACCTTAAGTTCATAGCGTTGTGACATTAAACATGGGGTTGCCATGGTTATCAATGGCCATAAAAGAGAAATAATAAATAGAAGTAGAACAGTAAACGAACAAGCATGAAAGGAACGAGCCCTAATGTTATCATTAGAAGAGTAAAGACAGTATATGACTGTATCAACACAGGGCTCACTGTCATTCAGAGCCTGAATTGTGGAGTTATTTGTCCTATGATGGTATGATGATGAATTCTAAATATCCAAATTGGATCAGATCAGATCCAACATTATTTCTTTTGTTTACAAACAGGAAGTGAAAGTAGTGAATAACAATATGCGATCAAAAGTCCCAAACCCACTGTTGGATGCAAATGTTTTGCATCATCAAGGTAACGTGATAGAAGTGCTGTCCCATCCCCAAACACTCACCAGGTGACGTCAGGTAAGTCTGTGAGGGTTCAGGGTTCAGGGTTGAGGGGGGACATTGGGATTGGGCCATAGACTTGCAAAAGATCTTGGCACAGGGATATTACTTGTAAAGATTACAGCCTTCAGCCATTATATTTATAAGCAGAAGTATTTGACATGAAAAAAGTGTCATGAAAATATGCTGCTTAGAGGGACTTAGGCTCATGACCATCCTTGATTTTAGCATGTAACGTCCCATAAGGTCATAAACTTGATGTATCTACATTTCTGTTTGTGTACAGATTTAAATTTTGTACAGACATGTTAGCTGTGTTCTCTTTCCTCCAGTCTTTTCATTAAGTTACACCAGTGTTTTTCAAAATTTTTCAGACCAAGGACTACTTAACCACTGAAATAAAACTGGCAGACCATCTAACTCCTCAAACATCCCCAAAACCAATAGGGCCTACTATTTTAGCAAGCTTTGCACAGAAGAATGTCACCTGGGACAGTCTTTTTTTTGGTAGAATAGTAAGAAGAGAAAGTCAGGGAAAGAGTCGGGGAATGGCATATCTTAAAGTGTCCGGCCAACGTGGAGTCAAATCAGGCACCAATGTTGCAGGCACCATAACCACTTGGCTATCAAGCCACCTGGACTTGGAACAGAGTTTTAATTATAAACAGCCCCTGTGCCTCACACACTGTACAGTAACATGTGGTGGTAATTATTTCTCATAAAAATGATCGCACACGGACGTCATCATACACTATGAGTCTCAGTGTTAATAGTAAAACTTAACACTTGCCTGTTGTGTCCATTATGTCAGAAGTTACATTTGATTTTCTTTTAATTGACCCAGTCTTAATCCGCTGGTCCATGATCTTTCCGTTGTCAGTGTTTGATAGTTAATAGGCTGCTGTTAACTGGGGTTAGAGCGCAGTCCCAGGGCAGATTAACCATCAGATTCTTCCACATTTGCTTTCAAATGTCAAGCTGATCATTTTTTATGTAAATCATAAAACATAAACTGTAAACTGGCGAAGTTATGAAACCGTAAAACAGCAAATACAAATAATGTTTGAATTTACATATAAGTTGATTTAATATTGAAAACAGCATACAGTATATACACTACTCATTGCTATAGGCTTTGTGGTCACTCAAACGACTTGAGAAACACTTCAACAAATTTACTCACAGACCACCAGGGGTCATTTGCGGACCACTGGTGGTCCACGGACCGCACTTTGAGAAAGACTGAGATAGACTAAGCGCACCCTGACTGGATCTGCATGCTTCAGGCACAGACATGAGATTTGTATCAATCCATCTCATCTCACTCTTGGAAAGAAAATCAAGAATTATTCCTTCAAATGTTCATCTTCAAGACCTGCTTCAACTCTTTCCTCAGACACATTAATTGTCCTCATATATTTACTTATTGTAGGTGAATATTGTTTTAAATCTTACCAACAGCTACCGTGTGGGTGAGCAGGATGATGCGATTCTTCACATGCATCTTTTCCATCAGTCTTCTCCAGACTAAAAGACTATATGACAATGATATGACATGACGGGTTGGGAAAGGGGGAGGGTAAGTTTGTTGAAGGAAGGGGAGTCTTACTTTTTTTCGGGGGTGAGCAGAGGCGGGCCTTTAACTTTCTATCAATAATTCAGTTTATCTGTTGTGGTCACTCTTGCACACAAACAAAAGTAAGCTTTTTACTCATCTGGTCTGTGTGTCTCAGTGATGGCTAGTTCAACTACAGTACAATGAATAATCTAATGAACTCCCAACAACAATCTAAAAACCTGTTAATGACCAGTATTTAAATGTCCATCACCATTTCTCTTTTATATGGGCAAACCTTCCCAAGACTGTCTATCAAACAGACAGAAAGCATTACAGAATAACAGCAATGCCATCCCTTTAGAGAAGCATAGGGAAATGTGTTTGTCTCTCTTTCATACTTGCTCTCATCTGTCCGCCACATGCCCTCAGAGGTGCCCTCTCAATCCCACTGCACCTTGATCGTGATCCAATACCCTGTTTCTGCTCCACGAACTCTGCTTGTCGTTAGTAGCTGTTTTCAGACCTGCCTACATATCTTGTCCTGTTGGATTTGTTTGCCTTTTTGGACTGACTTCAAGTTGCAGCATCGAAAACCTGTGTTTGGCCATTGCCTCAATTCACCCTGCACTGCCTGCGTGTGTCAGATCATCTTCCCTGTTTGCAAACATCTGAATCATTGCAAAAGCAAATACAATGCCCTAGTGCAGGGGTGGGCAATATTTTTTTTCCAGTGGGCCATACTGACTCCGTTAAAGTTTTTTCAAACTGACTTTTATTGTCAGGGCACAGGATGCTAGCAGTCTCAACCATACAGTCTTTCAGAAACTCACCCTCTGAGAACGAGCTGCTGTGTTTGGCTAGCTTATGAGCCAGCATGTAGCTTACTTTTGTGACCCTCTGTTGTATGGCCGTCTGCTTCACAGTGCATCATATTATAAACTCATATTATTATTAGGTGTAGCCTATTTGATACAGTAGTGAATATTTTTTTAAAATAAAAAATGAAAATCTATGATAAGAGTCTGCAGTCAAACTACCAGCAAGTATGTAATACTGTATTTATCTGAGCATATTCATATCTCTCCTCACTATTATACACACAACAGAGCTAACATGTTTGAATATAAATAACTATCACATGTTTGTCTGTATCAGAACCAGAATTCCAGTCCAGTCCTGCCCAGTAATGAACCAGCACCTGCCATTTCTTCTGAGCCTGGCCTCATCAATCATCAACAACCACATTACAGTAACACCTCAGAGTATTATCCCTGCACAGAACACATATTGTCTATACTGTGATCTTTTGCACATCCTGCTCAGCAGGAGTTTTGTCAACACTTTTGTACACAGTTTTTTTCATTATTTTTGAATATGTGTATAATATAATATATATATAAATTTATCTTTTTGACTGTTGCAGTATTTTACCTTTTTATTGTTATTTCCTGTTAATATGTTTATTGTATACTGCACCAAACACGAAGCCAAATATCTTGTAAGTAAAAACACACCTGGCAATAAACCTTATTCTCTAATTCTGCCCCCTATGGAGGAGATGGATCAAGCAGCACGATCATACACATTACACCTTTAAATGAAATGAAGGATTTTCTTTTAACATTAACTTTTGGGTTTTAGGCCCCCGGGTTCAAAATAACTTAAAAGATCTCTTAATAGAGATATCTCAGCAGAAGCATTATGGAAAATACAAACTGTACTAGGCCTATTACATATCATGATAATGTCTCTAATAAATTGCACTACCCTACACCTATGCACAATTGTTGGTAGAAAAGCTATTTTTCTGGGCAGGTTGGCGGTGAATATTTTTTAAAAAAATTTTCTTGCTAGTATACTGGCAGCTTGGGTGTCTTTCTTTGTTAAAAACTGGCACAAAATAAATCAACACAACATACACTGATGAACAATTTTTTTTTACTGATAAAGATCATAAAATATAAAAAACAATGAATGCACAATAACGAATAAACACCTAAAAACAAACACAAAATACACACACAAATAAAGGGGGGAATAATCTCCCCTTATTGAGTTACAGTGCTGAGTAACAGTCTTGATATTCTGATGTCACAGTGAAGTTGACCTTTGACCATTTGGATATAAAATGTCATCAATTTTGAATTTTTTCCTATTAATGTATATATTTGTGTTAAATTGTGTGAATTAGTGAGTTATGCTCATAAAGGCACTCTTTATGAGATCAGTAATCAATATCAATCAATAAACAATTAATTTGACATACCACTTCATCAAATTAAAAAAACTTTTTAACAAGCAGTCAGATATAATACAAATAGAACTTGAACTGTTTCCTGAGTAAATACCTATTCCAAAGACCAGTAATAGCTAAATGTAATGTAATGTTACGGTAATGTATATAACAAGGCATGCTATGCTAAAAAAGAGTAGGAGATGCTACTGAAGTGACAAGGATGTTGACCCCTGCCAGCTTTTCATTTACAAACACAACCACTTGTGTTGAGGGGATCATGTGACCGAGCCGGATGTGACCCTTCCAGGATTGACAACCTGAGTCTCAGCAGGGTTGAGGGAGAATTTTTCCCTTCAATGGGAGAACTTTTACATAACTTCTTTTCCTAATGTAGCCTGAGCATGTCTGTAAATTTAATATTAGAATTTGACCAAAAATTCTTAACTCAGCTTTCTGTGGAGATTTTGCTCTCTTTGTTAGCAGATGGAGTTTTCTCCGTTGTCATCACATACACACCTACTATGGAGGCTATGGAACATCTGTAACATTATAACAGTTTATCATACACCGGGGGGAGATGGAACTGTCTCTGTTAAAAGTCTCTGATGTGAAAGGTCCCCTTCATCCTTCTGGCCGACCACTGACTCCTGGTAGATGACCTTGATGACCGTGTTTGCAGACGTTCGATGTTTCTGTTGTTCACTCAGTCCCTTGTCCAAGGTCCTTACTGTTCAACTACAGTTATTGCATGTGATGCAATAAACCATGCCAGTTTTCTTTTCCAGGGGGGACCTTGTCTTTAGGACAACCAGTTATCACATATTTCAGTTATAACTTATTTTTTTCCTGTTAAAGGTTATTTTGGGGAGTTTTTCCTTGTCCAGTTCGAAGGTCTAAGGACAGAGGGCGTCATACACGGTACAGATTGAGGTAAATTTGTGATTTGGGCTATATACTGAAAATAAAATTTGACTGCAACACTGGCATCTCCCCTTGTTTCCAGACTTTATGTTAAGCTAAGCTAACCGTCTCCAGGCTCCAGTAGACAGATATGACAGGGGTATCAATCTTCTTCTCATTTAACTCTCAGCAAGGAAGCATATTTTCCCAAAATGATGAACGGTTCCTTTAGTGATGCTGCTCTCTGATAATGACTCTCTGTGCAGGCTGCATACTCCATAACTTCAGCATGTCTGCCTTCTTATATTGTGATAAATTTGTTTTGCTTACTCCAATCCCTGGATTGAATTGCTGTCAGATTCCTGATGATCATCATCAGGAAGCAGTTTTGCCTCTGAAGGTGGGTCAGATTTGCCTTCAGTCTCTGATTGGCTGATTAACCCGTTGGTGGGAGCAGGGGTAGGCTCAGTGGGGGTTTGAACCATAAGATCTTGGTCCTCGTCTTCCAAACACATAGGAAACCTTTTCCTCTTGAAGCAACCCAACTTGTGGGATATACAAGAAAAATTATTAGACCAAATGCCAAAACCATAATTTAAATCTTTTTTAATTCTGTTCAAGCAACAGCTGAATATGAACTTAAAAGTCTTTGGACTCTATTTTAACAGTCAAGAGCACATGGTCCAAAGTGCATTTAGGGCGTGTCCATATCACGTTTGCTCTTTTAACGGCAGAAAAAACAGTCGCTGTGCCAGGCGCATGGTTCAAAATGGTTGTACTTAGACTATTTACTAATCATGTGAGTGTTTTGGGCGTAACATACAATAAACCAATCAGAGTGCCATCTCCCATTCTCTTTAAAAGCTTGCACCTTTTAAAGGTTTCCTCTTATTGGAAGGACCTTAAACCTATGGATCTTTTCTATGGTGATCCACTTCCTGCTGGGGTCTATGCACCAAAGTCTATTCCTTCTGTTCACAATAAATTTCAATTTAATTTTCTCATACTCTCTGGTTCCTCTTATTGGTCTCTCCTGATTGAAATCAGGACGGAGTGACAACTGTGTCGGTCTGAAACTAGCAAAGACACTTGCTTTGTGCTTTGAGCTGGGTGTAAGACAGAGCCTTTTAAGTTGTATTTTATGTGTTAGGACTGTGATTTGGTCTGAAACTGAAAAAATCTGGAAATCAACTCTCACCTTAAACATGATTAATGTGATTATGAGCAGAAGAAACAATCCCACTCCAACTCCGGTAAAAATGATCAGCTGTCGATTTGGGGGAATTATGAACTCAACCCGAACTTCAGCCTGTTGGCAGAAAAACATAAGTTTTCAAAGCAGAAGCTGAGCTTAAAGAATGAGAATCTAACATTTCTTGCAGTTTCAGTTGATGTGAAGACTGAATGTACCAGTTTCATTGTAGGATCGTTGCTTCTCCATAAGCCAGATTCATCAGACTTCTCCCGTGTAACACCGTCTTTATTCTGCGGTTAATGAATATGATAAATTACCATGATTATACTGAAAAACATTAAAAGCAGTATCTCGGAAGTGGTCAAACTTTTCAGCTTACCTCTTGTTTACGAGACTCCAGCACGTATCGTTGCTTGTCATATCTAACATGTACAAAGCTTTTAAATTTAACCTCTCCGCTGTCTCCAACATATTTTTTCAGCAAGAAAATGTTCTGCAAAGGAAATGTGTGTCAGTTAATTATATGTTCATCACTTTCAATGTTATATGTGGTATGCGTTGTGGCTACATACCTCTGCATACACTTTGAAATTCCTAAATTGTACTTCCCCTGACAGTGTAAACTCAGTGGTTGATTCTTTGTCCAGGATGAAAGTGTCACACATTATCATTTTGCAGTGTTTTTCTGGCGAGCAGTACTGTAACACAACAACAGTTCATTTTTTAAAGAGATTTGTACTTTCATGACATGTTAGGCTAAAATACTGTTATATTGAATACTTTTCACTTACGTCAGATGTCATGTCGGTAATGCTGCATTGCGTTTTGTTCTTAAAAGTGAAAGAGTAATAGGCAGGCATTCAGAATTTGTAATTTTATACACAGCAGCAGTTTTTAAGTAAGTAGTGTTC
Source organism: Seriola lalandi dorsalis (assembly GCF_002814215.2). Taxonomy (NCBI): domain Eukaryota; kingdom Metazoa; phylum Chordata; class Actinopteri; order Carangiformes; family Carangidae; genus Seriola; species Seriola lalandi. The sequence continues at coordinate 70,431 of NW_019525071.1, read as the reverse complement.
TGGCAGTCGAAAAATTACCTCTTGGAAAGAGATGTGATAGTCGTTCAGCTCAAAGTTATATTCCAGTTTAGTTGGGAAGAACAGGGACACGGTGACAGGAAAAGCTTTCAGACCAGGATTAGAAATCTGTGAAGGTGAGAGACAGTTTGTCCATTTTAAAGGAATAGTTTAGGAAACATTAACATTTAGGAAATACTCTTATTCAATTTCCTGCCAAGATAAACATGACTGTGAGGAAACAGCAGCTCGTCTGGCTCTGTCCAAATGTCACAAAATCCACCTTACAAGCACCTCTAAAGCTCAGTAAGTAACACTTTATGTCTTATTTCTTTAGTTCATATAAGCCCCCCATAAAAACATAGGATTTTGTGCTGCACACCGCCTGCCTACCACCAAGTTAGTGAAGAGCTAGTGAACACAGTCCAGCTTTGAGCAACTACAGAGCAAGATAAATCACTGTGGAGTTGGTGAAGACCAAAAAACAGAGCGAAAAAGACAGGTGACATTGAAATTTAATGTAGGCTGTTGTAATAATAAGAGACATGAATGTTGGAGAGAGAGAGGGGATGACATGCAGACCCCATGGCTGCTGCGGTTAGGACTAAGCCTATGTGATGCACGCTCTACCTGGTGAGCCACTGGGCGCCACAATGGGAACCCCTTTAAGTCATTCAGCCCATTAACCAGGAGACCACAGCCTGTTGTCTGCTGGCATGTATAGGTTGAAACCACATTATGGTTTTGAAGTCACAGTGAACTTTTTCTTTTTTAAACCACACCACAAGCTTTCTCTAACTTTAACCAAAGAGCTTTGTTGTCTAAACCAAAGACTGGACTATAGATGCAAACCAGTTCCTGGTGTGACAGTCGTGTAATTCTGCTTCCATTAATAAATGTAGTTTTTTTTTTTTATTCAAAAAATACATTGCCTCAAAACATATCTGGTGTTGCAGTCCAGTTGTATAAAACATAATTTGTAAGAGATGGGGTTGAAAAGTGGCACCAAAGGGGAATCCACTGCATTAAGAGCTGACGTTAAGGGGTCCTGACCAAACGTCCACATGTGATAAGTTGGCAGTGAGGACGTGTTGGAACTAAAGTGTCATGAATGGAGAGGATTCAGACCCTGGAATTAAACTTTTTGCATTATAAGGAAAATTAAGACTAAGTCATATTATTTAGAACGAAAACAAAGGAGAAGGAGCTCCGTAATTCGTTTTTGGGTATGCATACACAGCTCATACACATTTCTGTCTGACTGACGGCCAGTTGATTGAACATGCAACTACTCTGTCACTAGGGGCTTTTTGAAAAAAATAATGAGTCACTGAATGTGTCTTAAAAGCTGCCATATCTAGTGAGAAAGTCGCTCGATTAGCAACACTGAATGTGTCAATGTTGCCCCAAAGTAGCTAAATAATCAATGAATACAGCTTTAAAATTACATCTAGTACCTAACGACTAGATCAATGATCATCACTAATCCTGATCTTTGCTTCTTCCATAAAAATGTATCGCCTCACCTTATAAATAGTCTCCATTCTTTTAGGTGCATCATCTTCTGTTGTGAAGTTCAAATAGGTGGTGGTGCCTTCTCTCCTGAAACACACAACACAACACACTTCACAATATGAAGTTAGCTGATACAAAGTAGTAATAATAAATGTATTTAAAAAATGACTTGACACAATAAACACAGTTACACAATGCTATTTATGTGACTCTTGATACTTACACTGTTATTGCCATTTTAATTTCAATTTGCACTGGGATGCTTTTGGTCAGGGAATTGTTTTTGGTGCTGTTTGTATTATCACTGAGGATGCAAAAAATATTTCTTGTGAATATTGAGAATGAAATATGTAACTATAATGAATATTTCAATAATACAGAGAAAATGTTTGGCTTTGTTCTGTGTGTTGGATTACATGAGAAGGCCTCTACCTTTGTCCAGTGATTGTCATGGAGACAGTTTCATTCCACTCATAGCCAGTCATGACGTAAAAAGACATTTTAAATGTTGCCTTCACAGAAAGAAAATACAATGATATTAGATTTTATTGAGCAGAAAATGTCTTCATGAGAGAAGCTGCCAAGTTAGCAAATTTCAAAGGTCGTGGTGACAGTTCAACATTTATGACATTTCACTTCTGTCTAGTGTGAGGGTGTCCAGGTGCAGTATGACTCACTGCAGATCTGCTGCGATACACAGGAAGGCTGACGCCACATATAGTTTTGTCAAGTACGCCTTCTAGATCGAGACAGCTGTGGAGCGTCGGTCTTGTGGCCTGTTTTTTAAAAAAAAAAAAACATGCACAAGTCAGGATGAGCTGAGAAGAATAAGAGCTTTAAATTTACACTCAATACTTTGATGTTAACATGACCTTTGTTTTAATAAACTGTACGTGAGATAAAGTTTAAGCTTTCAGGCAGGTTTAAAAAAAGAGTGAGTTCTCAGCGTTTGCTACTGTGAACACTTTTCCCTCTGACAACCGACACATCCTGTGTGGGTTTCAAATCCTCCAAAAGCTTTCTGTTCTCTTTCTGTTCTGGTGGAAAAGACATGTGAAAGAAAGCTTTGCCTTGGTTATGCACATGACAAGTAATTTAATACATGTCAGAGTTTTTCTGACAGATGTTATAGTTATAATTCATTATTTGTGTCATGACTTTCAATAAACTGGGAGCCGAGTCCAGTATAAAAAGACTAAGTGATGAGTATGTAGCTAAAATTAGAGGAACAGTCTTCACCTCCAGTCATCAAAGCAAATTAGAGGCAAATGAAAACATTTAGTGGTAAATCCAGATTTGCATAAAATAACTTGGTTGTTTTTGTATGAAACTGTCGTGTATAAGGGAAAATAACCAGACACAAAATTACAAAAACTCAAAAATCTAAAAATCACTGACTGCCTCGGTGTAGTCTGCTTTCTGTCTAAATATAGAACAATGTAATATTTACACTAAGTAGCCCCTTTATTTCATACAACTAATTTAGATTATTAGACCAACTGGACCTCTTGACAACACCTGCATGCTTTTTTGCATTAGGTTGCTGCCACATGATCGGCTGATTATTTGCCATAAGAAATCGTCCACCGATTCAGAACTGCCTACTACATACTCAATGAGCATACAGTATACTGCATACTCCCGACTAAATGAACAGATGAATACGCAATTACCAAGCTGACTGTTCACACTGAAGTATACAGCAGTATCCCAGAATGCAGAATGCGGTCATTCCTCTTACCAATCCTCCACCTCGTAGCCTTCCATCGTAGTTTTAGGAGCCGCAATGCATCATGGGACAGTTGAGTACGTCCAGTATGCTCATGGCGCATACTCAGAGATTCTTGATTATATAGTATATATCTGGGCATTTCTTGTGCACATGAAATTCACACACTGTGCAGCTGTAATGCACTAAATGCTCATTTTGACATCACACTTATTATGAATAGTATATTAGTAAGCAGTTCTGAACACAGCCACTGAGTGTAGATCAGTTTTGGGACATGATAAAGAATTGTAATGTGTAAGTCACCTCTATAAGAATCATCCTGGAGAAGGAGAGGCCTTCAGGATAGTACACAGTGAGGCTGGTGTTGTACGAGTCATCACCATGATTGGACAGTTTCACAGTCACGTTGAAGTAGTTATCTTCTGATACCAATAATACTGGGGTCCTAAGAGAGACAGAGTACTTCTTACATTTGGTCATATCATGTTAATATTACAGCTGCTGTGCTGTGTTTGTCAGATATACGTACGTGAAATTGAAATCCACCTCAAGTTCTGCAATACAGGTGTCATTTTTTGCACATTGCTTTTCAAAGGGAACCTGTAAAAAGAGGAATTGCATATATAATAATTGCTGCATATTTGAAAATACAGAGCAAGGCTGAAAAATACACATTTTGTGACTGGGCAAGTTCAAATAGAGCAGTGCTTTGAACGACCATTATTGGTCTCAGAGATGTTTTTTTTGTCAAACTCATGTAACTGCCTCAGCCTCCTGCTGTAGTGACTGTACGTACTTCAACAACATCCTGCATTTTGCTGTCCACATTCAGGATGGCATTCCCAGTCTCACTGTCGACTTGAGAAAAGTTTAACTTGATGATGAGGGGTGATAATGTGTCTGTCACGCATTTCTGAAAGAAAAAAAAGAAAGTTTGGTTTCAACAATAAAAGGACTAAATAATGAATGAGTGTAGAGGGATAATGACCAGTATTACTGGTATTTATTTTGGTGGAAAAGCTGAATTACAAGATAAATTTCTTATATAGTTATTGCTACATGGGCAGGTCAGTTGGTGAGAATTTGAGCTCACAAAAGCAAATGAACAAAAAAACTAAAAGGAGGAAATACACGCATGTTCACACTGTTTAAGGTTTTTTGCACAGGAAACATTTTGTTGTCTGAGAGACAGTGCAGAGTTTCAAACAGGAATACAACAGCTCACACATATTGCCAGAAACAGATGATTACTGTTTTCCAGTTGAAATCATGTTTTTGTACTTGTTAATGATCTTATATTCTATTTTTATATGCACAATAGCATGCAAATTTATTTGTCATTACAATGATCCACACAGTAACTTTTTGCAGTGCACTGTTGAAATTAAAGTAGAATTTATATATATTTATGTGGTCTGGTTATTTAATGTTGTAGTTCCATTTCTGTAGTTATTTGGTTTGATTTTTTGAGATTCTGTTAAATTTGACTATTTTACATGTGAAAAATAGTTGCTGATGAAGCTGGCAGTGAATTAATGAAGAGAGAAGTTTTAACTCATCAATGTTTTTTCAAGGAAATATGTGAATTGTACTCAATGTGTGGCTATGTGTTCAGCAAAACGGATGGTTTGCAGTAGTAACTGTTGAATAATTTGTGGAAATAGTTTGGTGTGCACATCAGCACAGAGGTTTCTGTGGTTATGTTCAACATGTCACAAACAAACTCGTTTTTGCCACCAAAACTGCAGAGTGTTGCTCCACTGGGGTGCATGACAAGTCACCAAGATAACAAAGGAGGAAATAACTTCAGGGCTCAAAGTGAATTGTCATGACAAAATTGAACGCAATTTGGATGAGTCTGTAGTATAAAGCGCCCTTAGGTCACATGGCCAAAGCAGACATTTTGGTTCATAGCTCACAACTAATAAATCATTAGTTATATTGACCAAGAAAAGTTAATTATAACATGCTTTAGAAAACTCTCTTGGATTTAAAGTGTGCTATGTTGGGTAATGGAAGAAATTTAGAAAAAATAACTAGCTGAGGTATAGACACATGGATGATATTTACAGGTGATAGCTGCTTTGATACAAAGAGTAAGAGTATAAGTGTGAACATTGATTAATCTCAATACCGGCATGTAGATGGGACTGTCAAAGCAAGTTTCTTTATCTGTCAGCAGACTAATGTTGGTAAAATTCCTGGTTTTCTCTACAGTTTCGAAGAAACCCCGATATGTTTGTCTCATTGGATCCACATTGAGTGTGTATGAGATGTTCAGTCCTGAGTTCGTTGCCCCTGCAAAGACATACAGCAGGATTAAAGTGTTTGCAGTGTTAGCAGCTGTTAATGAATCACATTATTGGTTCTGGTCCCCACCTGCTTTGCTCTTTGTTGTTTCTACCATTTCAAAGCAGGATTTTATGGTAACCATGAATAAACTTGTATCTGTTTTGGCCACGCAGTCAAATTTCTCAGTGCTTATTTCCTTAGGCAGAAAAGACAGATGTGTCGTGACATGAAAGACGGGCCTGGACCTGAAAGACATTCATCAGAAAGATTAAAAATGGATTATTAGACTCCTGATTTCTACAGGATGAGGGTGCACTAATGCAGGGAGGAAGGGTGAACAAGACACCAGTCTCCTTTGTTTGAGTAGAAGCCACTGTTAGTGAGTTTTATAGGAGATGGGTGATGGTTCTTTTCTTCAGTCAGACATCAATACCAGTCCTCCTTAGAAAAAGCTGCACCCTGAGATGTAGTCTGTTAGCAATTGTACAAAACATAATGTACACAGTATCCCTACCTTAAGACAACAGCCATGCCCTGTGATCCGATCGTAATATCTGGGAGTCCGTCTTCTCCAAGGTCGTTGACCCCATCAATGGCCTGTCCAAAGAATCTCAACCCAGGTTTTATTTTCTCTCCCATGATTCTCTACAATAACAGATTTGACATCTGAAACAGTGTCTGATTCGCACTTATATAAGGTACTCATTAGAGAGGTGGTGGAGACAAATGCTGCGTGCGATGCTCAGTGTGAGACACATAAAGGTTTTTGAAGGTAAATACGGAAATCATTGAAAAATATCCAGTGGAAATTACATTTTTCACCTGTCTGCAGCATGGTCACCATTTCCACAACAAAAATAATATAACATATCAGGTTTTGTCTGCCTCACCTGGCTGAAAGTGCTGCGTATCCCTTTGTGTCTGTCTCCAAGGTAGATGTACACAGCCCCCCTGTTGTCGTCCTCAAGGGGGGCTCCAACAGCAACGTCTCGGAGTCCATCTCCATTCAGGTCTGCAAGGCTGGAGATTGTGGTACCAAATCTACCCATGGATGACACTGTTACATTCAGTTCGTTTCTCAGTTGCATCTGTGAGAAATGAGAACATAAGGTAAGTGATTAAGAAAACAAAAGCATTCATTTTCTCTCAGTAACCTCATGAAAGCTTAAATAGCGTCACACTGAATCTGAGGCTTTATGGCAGCCCCCACCTCATCAGTCAGTGCGTAGACGTAGATCTGGCCTTCTCTCCTTTCCTGAGGCTGATAAAACAGTGGAGCTCCCACCAGCAGGAAGTCAGTGTTACCGTCTGAGTCGATATCTACTGAGCACAGCTCTGCACCAAAGTATGAACCAATCTGAAAATGTGAAGACAAAGAGGATTTACATTATCTAAATTGAAAAAAATGCACTCTCTAAACCATTTTTGAAAAACCTACATGTCTTCAGGTAAAGTTAAGACAATCGTTTTGTCACAGTTTTCTTCAAGCAAAACGAGATGTCAGTACAAGGAAGTTCTCTGGTTTCCTCTCTGCAACCACTGAAATGATGTGCCCTTTTTTCTAAAGGTGCAACATGCAGCATTCTGCATCTCTTGATACAAAATAAATGTAATACAGCACATTTGATCAAAGAAATCTGCTTGATTGCTTCAAGGCAAAACTATAATCAGGGCCCAGCTGACTGTTACAAGAACCTGGTTAATTAGCTTTCTGAGTGACTTTACGGCAGATGTAAACATGAGGGGTTCTGGCAATGTTATCTCAAAGGTGAAAGTAAGCCTGCATCTTGGACAGGCCCCTGTTCTTCAAGTAGCAACTAGTTCTACTAGAAATGTCCTAACAATGATTGACACCGGCTCTAATAATAAAAAGGTGTTTGTGAACTTTTTGAGTTGAGGTTTAAACATGCTAAACATAACACCTTTATTTCTGACTAGAATATATATCATAAATCAGATTCTGAAAAACGTCCTCAAGACAGTGACCAACCTGGTCTCCATCTAGTGCTTGGGCTGCAGTCCAGTCCTCGCCCTCGTGTTTGAAAAGTACGACCCGTCCTACGTGATCAAATCTTGGTGCACCCGAGAAGTACAGAGGAGCGTTATTCCTCTGTCCAACAGATACCGAGTATCCTGCAACAGTGACAGTCACATATGACGTAATCTGCTGAATATCCACTCACACCAGAGGGGTTATACTGCAGTGATGGAAGCATATAGTTTAGGTACAGATATAAAATTATGCTTTTTAAAAAAGCCTAATGCCATTGTGTCTTATCAAGATACCCATTTACTTAGAGTTTATAAGACTATGCATATTTGCTACATTTACAACACAATGCTATTTTTTCCATCATTTAGATTGGAAACTGATACAGGTAATTTACCTATGCATATCTCACATCAAATGAAAAAATGAAATTTTAATAAAGGAGCAGGTAATTTGTAAAGAGAGAAATAAGTTTACCCATATAGGAGTCATTCTGCATGCTTGGATCAAGGATCTGTTAACAGAAATACACAAGTCTGGTGAGAGCACAGACAAGAGTGGTGCTACCAACAGTAGTTATGTAGGGAGTTAAGACATCAATTGCCCAGTCTGACTTGCTGCAGTCAGGGTGCAGTTTGATTGATTTGACACAAACACACACATAAATAGAGCACCCCAACACTATACGCTCAAGGGGCTTTACTCACCTTAGGCTGGATTGATGGGGTATTTGGGTTTATTTTCTAAAGGTAGATACCACGAAGATTTACCTGTTTTGAGTTAATTGATTAAGGCTCTACTAATAACTACATAACCTGCAAAACCTGAAGTCTCTTCATAGCAGATGTAAACGTGAAGGGTTCTAGCGATGTTATGTCAAAAGGTAAAAGTAAACAGACTCCTGTCCTTCAACAACTAGTTGCTAATTTTGACTCTGATTGTGGCATAACAAAAAGGGTTTTGTTAATTAGCAGTGGCAGATTGAGGTTTCTCAAGACAGTTACCAACCTGGCTTTCATTTAGTCTTGTGTATGCAGGCAAGTCCCCATTACGTATAGATCTTATGTTGCTTTGCCTGGAATAAGATCCTTTTCCAACTGAGAAGTACAGGGGAGCATAAGGAGTTATTAAGACCATGCATTTATTTGCTACATTTACAATACAATGCTATTTTTATCATCATTTAGTTTGCAAACTGACACAGGTTATTTACCTATGCATATCTCAAAACAAATAAAAAAATAATTTCAATAAAGGGGCAGATAATTTGTAAAGAGAGAAATGAGTTTACCAATGTCTTGTTTGACCTCTTGCAGAGAGCCTCGCCAGCTGTTCGATCCCACTGAACCCAGGATCAAGATATCCTGTTAACAGAAACACACAATTCTGGTGAGAGCACAGACAAGAGTGGTGCTAACTACGGTAGTTGTATTGGGAGTTAACAGATCAGCTGCCCAGTCTGACTTGCAGCAGTCAGACTCTGATTGATTGATTTGACACAAATACACACAAAAACAAGACCACATGAACTCATCCAACAAGCACCAGAACCCAAGCTGGGTTCTAAGGGTTGCCACACCTTTGGAAAATTCATCATGTCTACTCTGCTATTTGAATCTAATCTTCTCCAATTTTAAGAAGAAGATTATTTCTTTGATCCAATGTTTAAAAGGAGTGGACTGTGTCAAGTCAAGCAGAATTACAGTGCAAGTATCAGACTCCAAACCAACCCAGTGTCGTAACTTGTCCTCAGTGTATCTATGAGTCCAGTATGCCACAGCTCTCAAGTTACTTGCCCAATTGTAAAATTGGATGTGTGGGCGGACCATTGACCTATTGACCCTGGACTCGGCGAAAATGCCTGAAAACTACAGGGAGGTTTTTTGAGACTGCTGTAAAAAAAAACAAGCCCATAGGTCAATTGTGCAACAAGTCTCCAAGCCTTATGTCAGAAAGACAAACAACACGGTCAGTCATAGTTATGCTTAGTTGTTAGGCGACATGTAGCAGCTCCAGTAATTATGACAGGAGCAAAGGCAAAGGTGTGGTGATGTAAAAGTGCAACAAAGTCTACCTTGGGAGGAGTTTTGGGGTGGGTGGATGGATGGGTCATCAAAATATAGCAATATGACAAAGGCCAGCGAGATTAAATGTGAAACCAGCAGTTTATATTGTAACCTTGACATCAAAGACAAATTTTAAGGAAGTACTTATTTTAACCCAAATCACTATCTTTTCCTAAACCTAACCAAGCTGTGAAAATTATTAAAGTAACTATGGGAACAAAGGTAATTACGCCATTGTTCAGACAGACCCTGAGTTTATTATTGTAACCATGACAACCGAGGTCCGGTACGCCCGCCATATTTTGTTGTCTGGGAAAGGTCCAACGTTTGAAAGCTCAGAAGCCACTACACTGTCCTGCTTCCCAAGTACAGTGCAGTCGTACCTTTTCAGTGTGTTCAGTGTATCAGGTGAGTAATTTGTCAGAGGCACTTAGTTTTTACAGAATGCTGAGGTGAATAGTTAAATCAGCAGATAAGTAATGATCCAACAACGTTACCTAACTTAACTCATATTTTGTGAAGCTGTTGTTAGTCTGTATTTTATGAACATGATCAAATACCTTTTTGTCTTAACATACTTTTTATCTGCACCTGTATGTATGAATAGTTAGACAGCGCTGTGAGCATTTACTCTAGTTACTATGGGTTAAAGATGTAGATTTCAAATGTGTCCAGATTTTGCCTTTTTGACTTTACTCACTTTATAGAAGACGGCACTGAATCCACTCTGAGACATTTCACCAGCTATGTCTCCTGCCCGAGCCACACTGGAGCCTAAATATGAGACAAAACTAGTTCATGTTTTCTCAGGATTTTTCTAACAACATTATCAAACAAAGAGGGGAAAATAATTGAACATCACCTTCCATTTTAAAGATCCTTTTCTGAAAGTTTTCCAGTATTCCCTTGAGTCCGTTGTAGTTCTCGATTTTGAAGGCATATTTTTCTGTCGGTTGTGAAGCAATGACCTCAAATTTATCCAACTTAGCATCTTTGACCTGCAACCAGAATGCTCCTTGAAATTATAAAGTACCTCCAAGTAAAAGACAACAACAACAACAACAACAACAACAACAACAACAACAACAACAACAACAACACAGTTTTGCACAATATTCAACCCAAAACTGGAATAAACAAAAGTTTCACAATTTAAGGCTGAGCTTGATGATTAGCTGGATTAATTTTGTAATCAACAAATTTTATCCATTGGGTAAATAACTGAGACATATTACATGACAGCTTACCCCAATGACAAAGCGAATGATGCTTTTATCATCATATCTTTTGATAATTTTGTTTCTGTCAACATCACTGGGATCTCCATCTGTGATTAGAACCAGAACCTTAGTTGCATCACGAGAGGCGCCTGACTCTGGGTTTTCCAAGATATCATTCCTGAAACAAATGTAAATGCAGCGTTTGTATTGCTCGAAATAAACAGAACTCCATGACATTTGTTGCCTTTATTTCGATAGCGACAGTGAGAGAGACAGGACATGCAGCAAAAGGCCACGGTTCGAAGTGGAACCCAGGCCACAGCAGTTAGGACTTAGCTTCCATTTCACCATGTGAGCCACTGGGGCGCCGTTTTTATTTTAACATTATTTGTGAAACAACTTGTTCAAGACTTTATACTGTATAAGTAATTACGGAAGCTGAGAAAGACCCTACTCGCATATATTTTTTTATCCCGTTCTTATCTCAAGATATCAAAGCTCAACAAGATGTTATCAGGAGAAGACGATTTACGACTGAGTCGCGAGTAACAACCAGTCCTCCAACCTGAACGACCATATAGGTCATTTTTTTTCAACCCTCAGATACGACCCATAGCAGTGTCTCCTGAAATAACGCCCCTACGGCAGCAGGCGTACCGGATCTCGGTTGTCATGGTTATAATACTAAACACAGGACTGTACCGACAGCCTCAGAACACGAACTTTGTCTCTCTTTACGCTACATCACCGCACTTTCCCCTTTGCTCTTGTCATAATTACCATGGCCACTATATGTCACCTAAAACAACAAAACGTAACTATAGGTATAATAAGCAAACGACAAAAGACGTATGGGCTCGTTTTTGACTAGTTTTTAACTCCTTGGCTGACGAGGACTGATCTGAAAATGATCTTGTATGAAAAGATTAATGTAATTTCTGCCCTTGATTGAAATATCTTCTGATGTGTTCAACAATGCATGGTCCTGACATTTTCAGTTTATAGCACCAGGCGTTGCTGTCTGCATACTGGCTTGGCACATCTGATCTCTGATTAACAAAATGAGAAAACAAGCTTTGTTATCTCAAGACAACGGGATAATTATGTCGTTATCTCAGGATAACGAGCTTTGTTATCTTGGGATAAAAAAATATTTGCGACTATAGCCTTTCTCGGCTTCCGTATGCAATGAAAGTGAACTTACAACACAAATTCGAGGGCTCTGTGAGTGTTGGTGAGACTCTTCATGTGGGGCTCTTTCATAAGTTTATCAAGAGCTGTACCAGCCTGATAGTCATTGAAGTCAAAAACCTTCCTGTAATTTGAGGAGAACTGAGCTGCTGCAAACTGGAAAAAAACAGATGACATAATACATTATTTATTTAACATTATGTATAGATATAATTCAACACATAAATGCTATGAATGCTTTCATGTTGCAGTAGTGCAGTGACCTTGATTGATGAGTTCTTAAGGCTGTTCATTATATCCACTATGAAATCTTTATTTTTTGTGAATTCCTCTTCAGTCATACTCCCTGATCCATCAAACAGAAAGATGAGGTCCACTGTCTTTTTTGTGCATTCTGAAAAAAAATATTTGGAGTGAAGATTTGAATAGAAAATTTTGTCAGGACAAAAACATGATGAGAAGAAGAACATTATGACCACAGAGATGGAGAAGTTTACTCTCTCTAAATGTCTTTTACCTTGGTAGCCAGGTGTGAAAAAGGATATTGCCTGAAGATTAGCTGTGATCTTGAAACACGCACTGTTCAGATAGGAGTTCTCATTACATTCATGGGCTACATTTGGGCTGCAAACCTGAGGCAAAAGAAATTTGATTCAACATATTGATTTTCTTTGCTCAGAATTTTCAACAAATGTCACAGAGAATGTATATTTTGGATTTCATCAAACTTATTAAGCTTTTTTCTTACAGTGAATTGGGAGTGTTTGGAGTCTGCAGCTATCGACAGGCCAAGGTGCTTGACTGGTATTGTTTTATTCTCCAGATTAATATCTGCAACAGTAGAGCTTTTGATTAGTACTAAATAAAATACACAAAGCGTTTCAGCTACATAGTGAAATGTTTATATTGCATTTCGCTGTATTGCTGGAAACGGTAATTCGTTTTTTTAATGGTGTGATTAATTGCATGACATTGACTTCAAAAGCTGTATTTATATACCTTCACTATTGAAGCACCGGGTGGTTCGGCCTTTCTCAGATTTGCATATTCCCCCAGATCCATTTAGCTGCAGAGGTGCAGTGACGATTATCCTGTCGATGACATCAATAACCATTAACCATTTAAGGTCAGTCAGGTTGAAATGAGCAGCACTGTTTTAAAAGAAAATGCCTTCTCTGTGGGCGTCAAGTGATGTTGTGATGGCACAGGAAGATAAGTCACAGGAAGCAATATAATTCAAAGTGTCAAACCACAATGTGTTACAGTTTTTCACATGAAGTGAAGTTAGCCAGAATCATCTTCCATTTATTTCATTACACTGTAAAAAGGAACAAGTTGATCTAACTGAAAAAAAGCTAGGAAACCTATTGCCTTTAAAAAAAAACAGGTAAATATAACTAGAAGTTTTAAATTATGTTGACTTCATATCACCTCAAAGTTTTTCCAACCTAAAAAATGGCAACTAAACTTAACTTGCTCTTTTTAAGTATATAAGGATTTTGACAATAAGAGCAATATTAAATATCAACTGAACCACCAGGTTGCAAATGCAGACTTACCCTTTTTTTGTGCCAGATACGTATTGAAGCACTTTGTATCCAAAGAAATCTTCTTGTTTACCAGTATAGACATCAGTATTTGTCGTGTCAATGTTGAAAGCCAAGGAAACATGGATGGCTGCAATTTGAAAAAAATGACACACTTTAATCTAAATAGGTGGAAACTCACTTTAAATTAATATTAATAAATAATTAGAATTTCAGAAGATAACTAATAATTACTGTTTTAGAAATAATGTGATATTTAAAAGCACTGCAGAGCATTAAGCAATACACTTGATAATAAAGAATGCATTGATTTACTAGATATTGTTTCTGTACAAATTACTTTCCAGATTTAATAAGCATGTCCACTGGGTGGCAGGTCAGGCCCAAATCAACCCCAGTCAACACCAGAATATAGTCCATGAGAAGTTCGGATTTTACTTAGCTGAAACATTCCTACATATAGTGACACACAAAGGGGTCACAACAATTTTCTATCTCTCCACTGATACAGTATTCTTCTCTTATAACACTGTCAATTTTACGATGGACAGTTTTTGAAAATGGATCAAAATTGATACAGCAGGTATGGAGATGCCATTTTTTTTGTTTCACATATTCTTGTTCCTTGAAAAAACCCCCAATGCAACTTGACTGCCGATAGTTCAGCTGAACCTGAGCTTCTAGACAGAGCAGAGGGGGTCTGGTAGGTTCCCTTCTTTCTAAGTCCACACACTGACATCATTTTAATTTTCAAACGCAAATTTTGAAAGCATCTTATTCTACATGAATATTAATGTTGTTCCATGCTGAATGTGAAAATAGGCAACAAATGAAATGATGAATAAAATGAAATGAAATGAAAATGAAAAGGAAAATTAAATAATTAATTATTACTGTGAAAAAATGTTTCGTTCTGACTGATGTGGATAATTTGCAGACCTTTCAGTTCCTTTTGGCTCCATTTCCTCTATACAGAGTCTCAATGAAGACTGTTAGAATTCATGTATTAAGAGACTCCAAACCTGCTGATTCTAATTGTATAATAAATAATAATATAAAAAATAATTAAATATCAAATTTGTAAAACAGTGAATATGTAAGTAAAAAAGTTCTGTTTGCTGTAATATCTCTCAAAGGTCTCAAGCCTGAAATTCACTCATGTACTTTTCCACACAAATATATAGCACCCCTATCTCTCCTTATGTGGAGGAAAACTGTGTCAAACTGTAAATGTAGTAAAATTTTAGATCTTACCAAAAGCCACCATGTAAGTGAGCAGGAAAAGGTGACGCTGCCCCTGCATCCTTCACATCACCCCTCAACCTTTTCAGGCAAACAGTGCTGCGGTTGTTTTTTGAGACATATGAATGTGCAATACTTCCTGTGTGCTTGTAGGGCGTTTCTGAAACAGCTAATTTCTATGCAAAATGTTTTTGCTTCCCTCGTGCTTCCTCTTTTTGTAATTGATTCCTTTATCCTTAATGTTTAATTTTTCCCATTGCTGGTACTGATTGGTGTTATTTGCTAGTTTTGTGTATGGTGGCCGACAAGGGCAAACATGCTGCAATCACTTCTGATAGGAGAAACCAGCTGCAAATTCATAAATGATGCAGATTCAAAAACACATACGAAAATACAAAACAAATACAACAACAGCAATGTGCTGCAAATGAAAACACGTGCTGCGGGAAGCCAGAACAAAGACATTAACTGCAAACTGTCTGCTGTAACTAGAACCAAAGGTACTCTATACAGAAGATAAGGCATTACAGACAGTGCCAATGGTATAAAATGGGATACAGTTCCTGTTTCCTAAGTGGGCGTGGGCCTGATTGCTTGTTCATGTCAAAACATAACAACACAATACAACACTATATACAGTATGACTTTGCACCAAACTAATTTTTTTCTTCTTAATATCTGATCATAAAACCAAAAAAAACCATCCAAAAACAGTTAAATGATAATAATAACAATAGTATTATTAAGCAAAGAAATACAAGTTTTATTTCAGTTTAAACTTTTAATTCTTGGTTTCACTTCTAAGTCCCTCTAAACTGTTGTGGTTGGAAAGCGACGTTGGCAGTTCTGCAGCTGTGAAACCAGAACCGACAGAGAGAAGAGGTCTGTTTTGCCAGATCTCGAGCGTGTGTTACTGAGACAGAGACAGTTCTCAAGTTAAGTTAATTTTCTCCTGATCTGTCGGTCTGAAAAATGACATTTTGATGTCAAAAAGCTTGGAAGATCTGTGGCTTTAGAAAAATGGTTTGAATATTTATTTCGGTGACTGTGGGGGCGGAATAATCTGTCACTTCACTTCTTCCATTGGAATGAATTGACTCAGACCTGCTGCTGGTCTCTTAAAGGGGTGTGTTTGTGTGTGTGTGTGTGTGTGTGT
>NW_019525071.1:27772-54463 GCF_002814215.2 Seriola lalandi dorsalis | reverse complement strand
GGGGGGGGCGAAACCCACAAGACATGGGAAAGTTACGGGAAATACTTAAAAGTGAACCTTCTCCTTTCTCAACTGTCTGCAAATTCAGAAATGATGCAACAACAAAAATACACAAACCCCCCACAACAAATGCAAGAGAAAAAAGTGCTGCATATTTAAACTACACAACTGAAGTGCTCCAGGCCTTTAGGGGTAGCGCTAAATGAAACAACTTGACCATAAGCTTGAGCTTCAACCCAAGAAGCTATACCAGAGACAGTTGACCAAGAGTATGGCTCAATCCCAATGTCCTCCCTCACAGACTTGGAGGCGTGTTCCCGGTAACTTCATGAGGGCTTAGGACTGTCCCACTGTCAAACCATCAAGATCATGAGGGCTCTGTAGCAGACATTTTCAGCCCTTTATGCAGTATTTCCATAGGTCCGCATTTCTGCAGAATTTGCCTGAGGAAATTACCCAAGAGTCCTAGCGTTGTGACATTAAACACGGGGTTACCGGGGTTAGCAGGGGACGCCTGGAAGCTTAGCAATGATAAACGTCCAAAAATGGCCATAAAACACAAGAAAATAATAAAATAGAAGAACAGTAAACAAACAAGCATGAAAGGAACAAACCCTAATGTTATCATTAGAAGAGTAAAGACAGTATATGACTGTATCAACACAGAGCTCACTGTCATTCAGAGCCTGAACTGTGGAGTTATTTGTCCTATGATGGTATGATGATGAATTCTAAATATCCAAATTGGATCAGATCAGATCCAACATCATTTTTTTGTTTACAGTCCCTGACAAAAGTCTTGTCACTTATCCATTTTGTAGAAACAACAGCTTATAACCTGACTTTTAATTAATCCATTGGTTTTAGAAATGGCTCATATGAAAGCTAAAACCCTCCCAAATTATGTTTAATATACTAAAATAAATTTGCTTCACTGAAGAAAGATTGATCATTTAATGAACACAGAAAGGTCAGATTTTGGCAAGACAAAAGTTTTGTCGCCTACAGAGAGTAATGTAAAAATTGAACAAATAATTTACTTCAAATACAAAACATGTTGCATAACATCAGTGAATTAAGTAGTGGTGCTGTGAAATCCATATTTAATATCTTGTATGACTTCCATGAGCTTGAAGGACTGCATCCATGCGGTTCGACAATGATTCATACAATTTATTGATGAAGTCATCAGGAATAGCAAAGAAAGCAGTCTTGCATGCCTCCCAGAGTTCATCAAGATTCTTTGGTTTCGTCTTCCATGCTTCCTCTTTCATTCTACCCCAGACATGCTCAATGATGTTCCTGTCAGGTGACCGGGCTGGCCAGTCCTGGAGCACCTTGATCTTCTTCGCCTTGAGGAACTTTGATGTAGAGATGGAAGTATGCGATCGAGCACCATCCTGCTGCAAAATTTGACCCCTTTTATGGTTGGGAATGTAAGAGGTAGCTAATACTTCTTGATATTTTAGGCTATTGATATTGCCTTCCACCCTGCAAATCTCTCGCAGACCCCCATACTGGATGTAACCCCAGACCATGATTTTTCCGCCACCAAACTTAACTATTTTCTGGGTGAATCTCGGATCCATGCGGGCTCCAGTAGGTGTCCTGCAATATTTGGAGTGGCTGTGATGTAATTCAACCGAAGATTCATCTGAGATATCCACCTTCTGCCACTTTTCCAGCGTCCATCCTTTTAGCAGGCTGAGGGCCTTGGCAAATGCCACACGTTTTTTTAATTGCCTTTTGTTTAGTGCTGGTTTCTGGGCACAGATTCGACCATGGAGGCCATTTCGAGACAGAATTCTACAAACTGTCCTGGTCGACACGGGGACTTGAGGTGACCAGGCCTGGTGGAGCTCTGCTGCAGTGGAAAAGGGGCTGGCCTTGGATTTTCGACCCAACAAACGGTCCTCCCGAGCAGTTGTCTTGCGGGGTCTGCCGGACCTGGGCTTGACAAAAACATCTCCAGTCTCTTCAAATCTTTTTCTTATTCTTTGTGCTTGATGCTGAGACACATTGAAGGTGTCAGCCACCTCAGCAGTGGATCTGGTCTTCAGCTCCTTTATAATCAACGCTTTGGTCTCAGGGTGAATCTTAGGCATGTTGTCAGAGGTCAAGTTTCAGTTGATGTGAAGGTCTGGTGTGCTGGGGTTCTTTTTATACACACCCACTAATTGATTGATCAATTATTGATCACAGGTGAGGCTGCAATCTAGGAATGGGTTCATCATATGACAAGGCGACAAGACTTTTGTCTTTGCAAAAACTGACTCAGTGGGCTTTACCAAGCTGTGAACGTTAGAATGCTTTTCAGCAGTTTCGTTTGGCACCAAAACATTATTTCAAAAATTGTTGGGATTGAAATTAGCCATTTCTTGTAAAAAAAAAAATTGATTACAAATATATTTGAGGGGCACTTAAGGTCGACTTGTACCCAAGCGACAAGACTTTTGTCAGGGACTGTAGAGACCATAAACAGAGCAAATAGGAGAGAGAATATTGGCCTTACATTCATCATTGTCAGATTCATCATAATTTTGCTCCGTATCAACTGGATATGTAAATAGACCACTGTTTCCTAACACACATATGTTGTTATGTTGTGATTTTTACTTTTGGAACCTGGAAGTTCTGGTTTCAGTTTAGCTCTCTAAATGTCTGTGTCCCTCAGTGAAGCCTGTAGATTATCCAAAATAATCAGGACACTTTTTCTGGAGGATGTTTCCGTGGCATGTTTCAGTGCTGTGACCACCAAAAACCAAATTACATTCACCTAAATTGTGTGTGGGGTAGTTCAAATCTCAAAACCTGGAAAAATATAACTAAACTATCTGCATGCATAGATACCATTAGTTTAACACTAGGTTGCATAAGTCTGACATTTTTTTCTGTAAGTCTGTGAAACCAGACTGGACAGAAGTTAGTTTCAACTTGTGACTGCTGTTCCTCATTGGAAATGTACTTTTACATACAGTGTTTGGTTTTTCAATAGCTACATGAAACAGTCTACGTGATGCTGGTAGGTCTTTTCCTTTTATCTTTATCGAAATGACAGTAAGATGACAGGATGTGGGTTATGTCTTAATCAAGAAAAACATCACTGTAACAGAAGTTACTCCAGCAATTAATTCAACTTCAATTGAACTCCTCAATTCATCAGAACAAAAAGTCAATGTATATCACATTGTGGCGTTGAGGCTTGAGTGAGAACCAGGCTTTTGAACCTTCAGAGAAAAGTCCACAACTGGGCAGCCCTGTGTTATGCAGCCCAGGGAAATGATGTCCACATGGGGGGAAAAATACATAGCTAAGTTCTCTGGAGTAACTCCTCCACTGGCTTCTATCAGTAGAGCTGGGAACTCCGCTTTCAGTTCACGAGCTGCAACATGGAGTTCCTGTAGGTGAGAGACAGTGAGGTGTATTATTTCATGTGGCAAAGTGAGAGGAAACCAGGCAATGAGAGTGAGAAATAACTTTGACTTGTGTTCTGTGAACAGTCTCCACCTCAGGTTGAAAGTTGTCCAGCATAACAATGTCTGCTCCTGCTCCAGCTGCATCTCTGCCCTCCTCTGCAGAGCGGCACTCCACCTCAATCTTACTGCTGAAGCCACACACTGACCGAGCAGCTTTAACAGCCTAAAGGAAATTAATAAAAAAATGTTGTTGTTCTTTTTATTTTTTTGTTATGTGTCAGAAGGTCACATAACAACACAGTTTGATAGGGTAATTTAACCACAACAGAATGTTTTTTTTTTTTTTTTTATGTTTTGGATCCAGTTTTGGCCACTGAATATTCATTCATTCATTTTCTACCGCTTATCCTCTAGTAGGGTTGCGGGGGGCCTATCCCAGCATCTTTTCGGGCGAGAGGCAGGGTACGCCCTGGACAGGGCCCTACGCCAGTCCATCGCAGGGCAAACACATAGAGACAGACAACCATTCACACTCACAGCCACACCTATGGTCAATTTAGATTCTCCAATTTGCCTAGTCCCCATTTTGCATGTCTTCAGACTGTGGGGGGAAGCCGGAGAACCCGGAGAGAACCCACACTTGCACGGGGAGAACATGCAAACTCCACACAGAAAGATCCCACGGCCGAGCCAGGACTCGAACCCAGAACCTTCTTGCTGTGAGGCGACAGCGCTAAGCCGCCACTGAATATGAGAAATCTAAAAAAAAACATTTAAAATCTAGTTTTTGAAATTGCAGTTTAAAAACATTTGGTGATTTAAATCATATCAGTTCTGATGGTTTCAATGCTACAAATTCAATCGTAGTTATGCTTGTAAATCTATGTAAACAAAGAATGCCTGTAGTATTGGTATGGCAGATTGAAGATCTGTGGAAATGCAGATCAGGTCATAATAACTGAAGACAATGCTTAGATTTGGGATGAACATTTGACCACCGAATTTGAGTAACTAATAGTTTGTTTGTTTTTTAAATACATGTTACACCTGAATTTTTCATCTAAATTTATGAACCATGAAAAACTACTCTAATTTCTTTTACTTTTTGAAGTTCAGTGAAACCATTCAAGTGGTTTTCAAAGTAAAATATTTCGGTGTCATTCAGTGGACTTCTATATTTCACATTGTACATTGTAGCCTAAAGGAAGCACAACTACTTTCTCATCACATGGAAATATTTGTCTTTTTCCTCACAGTCTCATATTTTTTCATGACCTGTGAGAACATTGTTGATGAATTGTCATTTCAATCATTTTAACTGGATCTTTTGTGCTGCTGCGCACCTCTGTGATACTTCCTGATGCCCAGACATGGTTGTCCTTCAGCATCACCATTCCACTCAGGTCCTGTCTGTGCATGGACACGCCACCAACCAGCATGGCGTACTTCTCCACCAGACGGAAGCCCGGGGTGGTCTTGCGTGTGCCAGCCACTTCTCCATGCCATCCTCCAGCTGTTGCCATAGCCTGGAGCTCAGAGCAGCGAGTGGCGATCCCAGAGGCCCGAGCCAGGCAGTTTAGAGCTGGCCTTTCCCCAAGGAGGAGGCACCTTGCTGGGCCTCTCACCACAGCAGTCAGTGTGACAGCATCTGGACCTGCTGAGGTTAAACAAAAGACATAGGAGGATTGAGATCAAATGGTGCCAAGCAAAACCACTAGTGCTGTTCTATTTAAGACTGAATACGTCAACATCAGATCATGTGAATGAAGCTGCAGAGACAGTATCCCGAGTCTGAGAAGACTGACGTAATTGAAATCTGTTTTTGAATTTCCATTTGAATAAGAGCATCAAGAAGACATCTGCATAGTGGGTTATTCTCTAAATCTATAACTCCTAACAAAGGGTAACTGTACGGTTTTAGAAAGAAAAGACATAACTCAAATTGACTTGACTTATGTGTGAGCGTAATTTTACAAATTTGGATTGAGTGGGTGGAGTGGGTGGAGTGGGTGGAGTGGTGGACTGCGACCCTCAATCCGTTCAGCAGTTGTACCATTGCTTCCGTCTCCCATGAGCCATTTTTTTTTTTTACATAATCTTATTGTTGCCTTAATACATTTTAAGCTCTCATCTTTAGTATACGTGAACTTTTAATAAAAGTGATAGTTTTAAAAAAACCCGGTGTCTCCTATTTCCCTCTGTGTTTATTTGTAGAAAAAACAGATGGTTAAATCCCCAATACCTGGTCGCATAATGGAAAACTAGTGAGCAGTTCCTACCGATCTCAGCTCCCTCCTGGTGAATCCAGTTCACGGTGCAGCCGACCTCAGTGAACACTGCCGTGAAGAAGGGACTCCCTGCCAGGATGCTGTGTGGTGTCTTACACAGCAGCCTTGCCTCGACCTCCTTTGATCCCACACACACCCCGGCAGGGTCAAAGTTTGGTGTGTCCTCTGACAGCCACTGTCGTGCCAGCTGGGCCAGAGCGTGAGGAGGGATCGAGTGTGTTGCTGTGTGTTTGGGCGCAGACATTCTGAAACAAGTGTGCATGTAGAAAAATGTTGTTCCAGTTGATATGAAAGTTCAAACAGAAAACAGCTGATGTCATATAACTTTCAAGGTGCTTTCTTATCTCACAGTCACTGTTATTCAGGAAATACCAGGCCATGAGTGTGTATATGGTAATTTAAAGTTTCTCTTAGTGAAGAATCGGCAAGATCACCAAGTCAGATATTAGACTGTGACAGACCTCATGCTTGAGAGGCAGTTTCAAAATTATTATACAGCCTCATTAGCATGATGAACGTAATTTATACATTGATTGCTTTCAGTTAATCAGTTTCTTAGTGTTCCACCTACCAAATTGCTCTTTAATGTCAAACCATACTCACAAAGGAAGAGTGGATAGAGTGAAGCACAACAAATGCAAATGTCCCCTTGCAGGATATGATGACTCAGTGAACCATAAGAGTCATCAGATGTCAATCAAACTGAACAAACCATGGGAGATTTTGGAGTGACGTATCAAAGTAGCAATTGACTGGAATATGTTTTGGGAGAATCCTGTTCATCCCTCCAGGAGAGACATGTAAAATCTATTCATGGAGGAACAGCACCTTACTAAGACACGTCTTTCCTTTCATTTGTCACACACCTTCTCTTTGGTCATTTCTCCAGTCTAAACCTATACAAAGAACAAATGGGTGGACATGCCACTGAAGAGGTCAGTGCTGTATCATTAACTACAACATGGCTCACGACTAGTATACAAGAAATTATTACAATTCTGTTATGCTTGGACAAGATCACAGTTAACCAGTCCAAGATTGGACCGCCATTAATAAACGCAGATGAGAAGATTTACTTACTTGAATCAATGGCCCTCTTTTTCTGCTGGTCACAGACTGCAGAGTTGCAGCGCTGTGCACACAGCCACAGGAAAAATGTGACATGGAATTTGACCCCATGTCCATGTTGGAATGTTTACAAGCTTGCTAAGAGTTGGCACTGTAAAACACTTCAAATTGATTGTCGTAACCAAGGCTGATTGACAAGCCACTGAGGTCAGTGTGCATATTTGGAAAATGAAGAAAAAAAAAAGGTTTTAAGTTGATGTAAATGAGTAACATGTTTTGCACAAACCATAATATGGAACTCTTTTATGTCACACATTTACAATTGAGATTATAATGTTTAATTGTTTTTCATCTGTGGTGCTTCCTGTTTCCTTTAATTGGCTTTACACCACTGATCAGCAGGACTTTTTCATGTCTGCATTTCTTTCTCTTATTCAGTGCCCCAAATGGGTGGTGTCCATCCGCAGTGTGCTAATCATGCACAGGGAAGTTATTGCAACACAAACAGCAGAGCCGGTGAACATTATCACTGCTTTTACCATCACAGACTGCAGCTTTTTATACACCTGTGGTAACTTTATGAATGCCGGTTATCTGAGCCTCAGGTTAGCAGTCATTTTAAGGTAAACAGCCCATCAGGATGAGCCATCCTAGATGGAGACATGTCGGGCAAAGTGGTAGGACTTGCATCGCATGTGTACTGCCTTAAGGCAAACAGTTGCAAATCTCACCTTTAAAGAAAATTATGGGCATGTCTTGCTCTCACTGTGGCTGGCCCTGTTGTCTCCACATGTGGACACAAACAGGACAAACTTTGCACATACAAGCTCTCAATACAACTTAACATCAGATAGTCAGATCCTTTCCAGGTTGTGAAAACATCCTCTGGCTGCTGGTTATCTTCCATCAGCAGAATAGCTGTCATTTTAGCTGTTTAGTTCATCAGGAACACCCTCCAATGGACCAACAACTTCTGAGCATTCACAACTGAATGTTTAATGCATTATTGTAATAACACTTTAGTTATTAATTACATTTATGGACTTCTATAACGCCAGATGATTTCCTAACTTTTGCTA
Source organism: Seriola lalandi dorsalis (assembly GCF_002814215.2). Classification (NCBI taxonomy): domain Eukaryota; kingdom Metazoa; phylum Chordata; class Actinopteri; order Carangiformes; family Carangidae; genus Seriola; species Seriola lalandi. The sequence goes on along the minus strand of NW_019525071.1, from coordinate 46,612 downwards.
TTGACCTACAAGACTGTTAGAAACCTGTCATTCTTTATTAATGACTTATTACCATTAAGACTTCAAATTGGAAGCCTTTAAACCTTTAAACAAGGAAGAATGACATAAAGAGTTTTATGTAAAGAGTGCCTCATTATAAAGCCTTATTAGTCCTATAGTCCTATAACTAAGTGTTGAAATATGTTTCTGTCTTCATTATAGATACATGTAAACATTAAGTTGACTTGAGTCTCAAAAGAAGCACAATGACAGGAAGTGAAATTGTTATAGTATGTGCACAATGCCCAGGCATGAAGCTATTTCAGCATTTCCCCTCTAGGGTCTACTACGAACAGTGGTGGTGACGTCACATAGACAAGCCTGCGCAGCTTTGCGCGCTCTCGACACCCACGAACGCGAGCCGAGGCTTCCTCCACATCCAGAGCAAGAACCAGGAAGTGAAAGTATACACATGGAGGGTGTGTCTTTCCCTGCCAGTGTATGTTTTATTTTTAAAAACACAGTCCTCCTCGGATAAATAAATGGGGGACTCGGCGAGGACCAAGCGGCGGGAGCAGCTGAAGCGCTGGGCCGGCTCCTGCACTGACAAAGCGTCGGCCGTGCCAAGGCGGAGGTGGCGGGGCGATGCCGAGGATAGAGCAGGGGAGCCAGAGGCCGAGCTGAACGACCCGCCGGGGGAGCAGTCAGTGTCTGACGAAATTAGCCCCATCCTCAAACGACGGTAAGAAAACATCTCCAGTCAAACAGTTTTACTTAAACGGCCAGCTAACAGCCAGCTAGCTTAGCTTAAACATCTCAAGATATGCTAAAGGAGGAATGTTGTGCGTGGGCTTGCACAAGGGGTGGACAAAATAACAGAAACACCCCATAGTCCAAAACACTAGCCCTCCAGCTACTAGATAACGTCACTAGTTTAATGAAGCTCACAATGTCTAGTTTTGGTTGAAACTGTCAGTTGTCAGCGTCGTTTCTGAGGCCGTAGTTTGTACTGTTTGTCCAAGTTAGCTAGCTAGCAAAGTGACTTACAGTCGGTCTTGATGAGGGTCTACTTGTGCCACAGTTTGATTTTGCTAATCATGATTTTTTTTTGGACTACACTATATAAGGTTTACAGTGCTTGTTTCAATCAGTGTTCCAGCAGTGACCATCTTATAAAGCTAAACTGTAGCCCTCTGCTAATTGATATTTGGGTTAACAAGAGCTACTTATGATGGCATCAACTGCATTAGAAAAGAGAAGTCCCAAGAAGACCCCCACCAACACTGACTGAGAGTAACTTACAGGCCAATTGGTGTGACAACACAGAAAATCAAAGTGACCAAGTTAAAGGTTTGTGTTAGTCTATATCTTTGTTATTGTTTACAGATCTCACAAAAACCACCAGTGAACTGATGTCACAGCAAGTATTGCCTGTGCATTCAAAGCCTGATCTAGCTTATTTCTTTCCACGTCCATCTGTGTCCACAAATTGTTAAAAACACATTTAGTTTTCCACCCCTCCTTGCACCAAATCAATATATTTGATAGATATCTAATCCTGTTGGAGTAATGTTTGCTAATAACATTTAATTTTTCATTTAAAAGTGAATAAATATTTGCAACCTGTTTTAAGGGTTTACTTCTTCAGACAAAACTGACAGGCTTGGGGATGAGAGCCACAAGCAAGTTAGGGAAATCAGATAACTCTGAGTGACCGACTAACACGTTGGTTTTGGTCTTTCATGGTATTTGCTTCAGATAACAAAACTATACAATTTTTTTATGATTTTCCTGTATCTATAGGAAAAGTGTGAGGTTTGACAGGGCCGCAGAGTTCCTGGCTGCCTGTGCCAGCGGGGACACAGAGGAGGCCCAGGTCATGCTGAAGGAGGCCAAAGACACCAAAGGGAAGAACGGGGAAGATGTGGCTGAAATTATCAACTGTTCTAATGCTGATGGAATTACTGCTCTTCATCAGGTGAGACAGTTTCTCCTCCTGAGGTTTGATTTATAAATTATTGTCTGATGAATAAGAAACATTAACAGTTGAATTATTTTGTTTCCCTCTCTTGTCTACAGGCCTGCATAGATGGCAGCATGGAGATAGTGACGTTCCTTTTGGAGAATGGTGCCAACGTGAACCAAGTTGACAGTGAGGGATGGACACCGCTGCATGTTGCTGCCTCCTGCGGCTACTCTGACATTGCAGAGTATGTAGTATAAGTCTCTACAGTTAGCACAATATAACAGCTGTGTAGTACAGTACTCTTTGCCACCGTGGGGACGTCAGAGTGCAGCATGGGTGCCAGAGTATTTCTGCATTCAACAATAGTAACATTGTTGTCGTGTTTGGCAGGACAGCAAGTCAGCTAAAGCATTAGTGGGCTGGCCCAGCACAAATGCATGCAAATGAAGATTTAAGAATTGATGCACCTTTTTTTCCTACGGTTTTCCTTGTTTGTGAATAATGCCTTTTGGCCCCACTTTTAAGAGTGAATGTATCAGCTGCCAAAACACAGATAATGTGATAGGATTAGGCGTTTCTCACTCTGTCCATGTTTGTCTTGTCAGTTTCCTTTTGAAGCAAGGTGCGTCTCTCTCTGCTGTGAACTGTGACGGTGATGTTCCTCTGGACATTGCTCTGGATGAGACCACTGAGTCCCTTCTTCAGGATTACACTCTGAGACAGGGTGAGTGACATTCTCTGATAACCACACACCCATTTAAAAAAGGTTGTTTCATCATTTGTTTGTGCTTAATCTGGGAAAATTTAAGTTAACAGTATCTGTTTTTGTATATGTTGAGCTAAATAGATGCACCCTGATGGGCCTGTTCATAGTTGTATTAGTAGTGCTGGATAAGGTATGGAAAAGTGGCCACCTATGCGCCTACTGTGTGTTGTTTCCAGATACAAGCACAGTTCTCACAGTTTGGCTTTGAGTCAGTTTCAATATTTTGCCTGTTTTTGCCATATCATGAAATATATTGATATTAGAATTTGGAACGTCCTTGATGGTGTTGGGCCCCGAGGGCTGGAGGACAGAGGGTTTAAAGCAAGGTTATGTTTGAAACAAACTAGTTGGTATGATGTGTAGTCTGATAACACTGGAAAGGAAAATTTTTTATAGCAGTGCACAACCTTTCCTGGAATAGATTCATGGTGTTGCACTTGTTTGTGCTTAAAGTTATTGAGTAATTCCGTAAAGGATGAAAAAGAGTCTGCATAAGGAAGAAATTTGAAATAATTCTTGATCAATTTTAATGACCTATTTTTAAGACAAGGAGAAAAGTAGTAGACCACTGCGTGGATTATGTCTTTGCTCCATTTGGATGTTTTGTCTTATGGGGTTGTTTCTTAGTACCTTTCTCATCATGGACTGTCCATGAGTTGATTCCTGATATGTAACAGATGTTGGTCATGAGTGAGGAGATGCTCCGTAAGGGGGGAAGTGGCTAAGATGTTAAAAAAATTTTGGTGTATTCTATTGGTCAGGACGGTTCTCCTGCACAGTTTTCAGTTTTCTGATATTGGTTGGACTTAAAGAAACCTAAAAACTGCCATACTGGCGAGCTCACCTGTCCTTCTTGTTAACAATTTCCTCACAGTCTTCACCGGCTGCACTCATTTTCTCACTCCACGTTTCTGTTGCTGTTGGTGCAACCGAACAAAACACCTGTTAAATCATTGACTGTTTGTCACTCGTAGCACGCTCCATTATCAAGGGATTTAATAGGCTGTTTATGGGCCAGGGAAAGAGCAGACTAGGATTTTGTTCATGCAACTGTGAAAACTATCAGACTTTCTATCGAACAATATTCATATTGCTATTGATTAAGTATCTATCGCTGCTACATATTGCTTTCGTTTTATTGCCCAGGCCTAAATGCACTTCAAATGCATGTGCTTCAGACTGTGGACACATATAAAACGCATGTATTTGACTTTCTGTTTATGTTCAGGTGTGGACTTGGAAGCAGCCAAGCGGCTGGAGGAAGAGCACATCATGAGAGACGCCCAGACCTGGCTAACTGAGGGCCCACCTCCTGATGTGAGACACTCCAAGACTGGGGCCACCCCACTACATGTGGCTGCAGCCAAAGGCTACCTAGAGGCCCTCAAGTAAACATTTCTCACTTTATTTTGTAACGGATCTGTGCCTAGAAGGCCTTCTTTTCTCTGTCTAGAATTGAATAGCCACAGGATAAACTTTTGTCAGTGGACCAGGGTCTTGTAGTTTTAACCATATTTTGATTTGCACTGTCTCGTACAGTTCTTCCTGCTGTGCTCACCTTGGTCTTGTGTTGTTCAGGATACTGTGTCAGTGTGGTCTGGATGTGTCAGCTATGGACTTTGATGGCTGGACACCTCTGCATGCTGCAGCACACTGGGGTCAGGGCGAGGCCTGTCGCGTTCTGGCAGAACAGCTGTGCAATATGGAGTCCCGTAGCAATGCGGTGAGGCCCAAAAATACTGAAAAATTCTTATTATATCATATATGTGTCTTCTGTGTTCAACATCAACATAATCATTCATCTACTGGAATAACATTTATCATGACAGACAGACTTTGGTATCTTGCATGGGTAAAATTACTTAATATAAGTTTAACATCACATATGTTTTTCCACTTTGTTTTTCATTTCATATTTAATTTTTGTCATGTTTTTCTTGATGTGAAATGAACTTTGCAGGGTCAGACGCCTTTTGATGTTGCTGATGAAAGTGTTGAGGAGCTGCTGGAGGAGTTATCACAGAAACAAGCTAATGTGAGAAAGTGTTTATCTTTATCTGGTATTAATTGCATTTACTTGATGTAGTTTAGAAGACTGGCTGTCTTGATCACTGACTACTGTGTATCTTTCTCTCTCAGTGGCGTAATGAACAGTCCATACTGGACAGACAAAACCAACAAGGCCCTGCCGCTGCAAATGCACAAAACAGACGGCGGAGGTTAGTATTAACGTGTGGATACCGAATAGGTTGGGTCAGGTCAGGTTGGCCCAACATTAGGCAGCGAACATTTGACTTTTTCAGTACTACTAATTAGGATGCTTCCAACTGCTAATGACATTACTTAAGGAGTCCACACATGTGTCATCTGGTTAAACAGGTAAGTTCTGACCACAGTAACGACTGCATGATAGGGTAACACAAAGTGTTTCAGCTTACATTAACTGCATTGGGCTCGGTTTGGGTTCAGACAAAAAACAGAACTCCTGTTGGGCTCTGATAAAGTTATGCGACCTGTGCAGCTCTCAAGTTATCCTGAATTAAATACATTCTTCCCAATTAAAAGTGTTTCAGTTGTTCAGTTCAGTTGCTCTCAGTGTCATGATCTGTCCTATTTTTATAAGAAAGTTATACCATGGCATCACATCACTGAATAAGGACACGTAAAGCAATGATAGGGAGAAGAGCTGGACATTGAAATAGCAGAGGTATGGTTGCATCGCTTTTTTAATCTCTCTCAGGTGCTGCTGGAGGGAATGTGGATAAAACAAGGTTAATCACACTCATGCTTACATCCCTCTATCTTGGACATATCCCTGACAGGGTTAGTAAAGATGATACCTACCTAGTAAAGATCCTCCTAGCAGCAAGTAAAAAGGCCATTACAAAAAAACTAGCTTCAGAAAAAGTATCCCACTGCTGGCCTCTTAATCAATATCGATCAACACCTATATCTTCTAGAACAGATGACTTAATCAGTACAGCTCCAAAAAAAAGAACTGGAATCAAAAAACAGTGGAAAATGGTTTGTTTATTGAGCCATCGAGACAGATCTTGCATATTTATTGTATGTACCATGTGCGATATTTTATTTTAAATTATACAGATTTGTCTTGGTTTATGCATCATCCTTTGACCTCATGTTTATTTGATCTTTTTACTTTTTGCTTCTTTTTTGTTTAAAAAAAACATTTGTCCTATTTTTTGCTTCCAGGAGCTCAGTGTGCAGGATGAGCAGTAAAGACAAGATGAACGTGCAGGACCAGTCTAAAGAGAGAGGCATTTCAGGAGACCTGGAGCTGAGCGAGGAGAAAGAGAGCAGCCCTGGTAAAACAGTTTAACCATGAACACTACACTCTCCATAGATATGAGAGATTGTGCTGATTCGAAGATATTCTGGTTCTCTTTTCCCAGAAAGCTCCACCGTGTCTAGTCCAGACACAGAAAGTGTGACAACCTCTACAGTCAGCCCTGCTGACAAGGTAAAATTCACTGTTTTACTGTATACACAGTCCTGTATGTTAGACAATAGCATTATTTCTCAGCCGCATGGTGTTATGAACATAATGAAATTTGATATAGAAAAGCTGCATGTAAATGACAAAATGTGATAAAACATCCTCAGCATTGCAACAAAGATTTTGTACTTGCCAGAGTTGCTTTTCTCAGTTTGCCAAAGGCAACTCACAGGATTCATCAGGTATTTTAATTAATCTAATTAATATCAGGAAATGAGAAAAAAATCCAGAATGTACCATGTTTAACTTATATACAATTTCAAAAACCAGCATTGGCAATAAATATTGCCAATGGAAAGTCAATGTATCTCTGTCATAAAAAAACAAACACTTAATGTAAGTGTTAGACGTCACATGACCACATACACACCCAGCATTTCACCAGAGCTCTTGGACACAGCCCTGATGAAAACATGTCAAAAGATCAGATATGAAGGCAGGTCAAGAAAAAAAGACAAATTCCAACATTGTTTACATTAATTGGGTTTCTCCACTAGGGGAATTTTGATTGATGGGAGCAGATTACAGTTCAGCTGTTGGTCTTTTGTTTTTGTTTTTTTCTGTGGTTCAGACGCCAGAAGAGAAAGATGAGGAGGAAAAGGAGCAGGACAAGGCAAACCGCACTGCGAGAGTCCAACCCACTCCTCAGACAAGGGACAACACAGCTGATAGTCCCAACACCCCCAATGCTGACAGACGCAAGTAGGAAGCAGGAACAGAAAAAAATACTTAATTCATTACCAGTTCATTGTTACTTTATGCTTTACTTTATCTTTATTTTCTGTCTATACCTTCATACAAATACACTGTGTATAAAGATGTGGAAATTTAGATACTAACATAATTTAAATTTGTGGATGCTTGTGAGCTTAGGTTCCAGGCTCCAGTCAGAGATGAAGAGTCGGAGTCTCAGAGGAAAGCTCGCTCTCGGCTGATGCGCCAGTCTCGCCGCTCCACACAGGTATTGCTTACGAGGGATTTTATCAATACTACCACTCTTGTGGATGCTCCTCATTGTTCTTTATTCATACTCTTATTGATTCATTTTATTACTGTGCCAAAAGAAAAAATAATTTAGAACATGATTAGAACTTATTTATATTTTAATATAACAAAATATTGTCTCTAGAGCAACAAGTTCAACATTTACAACAGCAAAGTCGGAGTGAGGACATTTTGATTGGTCCTCACTGCTGAGGGGAAGTGCAGAGGTTAGACGTTTAGTTGTGGTGGCTTAATGTCAATGAGGGGAGAGGTTCCCACAAGTATGGGTGCGACAAAAGTGTGTTTGTTTGTGGTGGGGGAGCTCAGCTCTGCCCAAAACCTGGACACAGTGAGCAAATCTCACTCCCAGGTTTTTTCAAGTACCAATTAAAGAACCGACCCTTAAATACCTCCAGATTACAAATATAGACCTGGTTCAATCCAGCACTGAGTTTTGGGGTGAATCTGCATACAGAGGTGTCTAAACTCAATCTTTTGTCTTTCATACTTAATTCAGTTTTCTGTCTTTCTTTTCAGTGACAAGGAATTTGAATCATTTAACAGTGTAAATCATCTTTCTGCATAAAGTCACATACTTACATACATAAGATTTTACAACCTTTACACAGAGCTGTACGTTGCTGTTTTGGGTATCAGAAGCTATGTTGAATCAGACAGACAGATACTCACACATGTAACTGTGTCAACCAAACACCTTTTATGAACTGGTCCTCACTTGGCAGGAGTCACAATCAAATGCAAATGCTTTGGTTAATTAAACATTTGGACAAACAGAAGACTGTGTTACGATACTGAGAGACAGCAGTATACTAAGTGACTTATTTAGTGAGTAATTATGAGGTTAACCTGATTATACCAGGAGTGTAATACAACCTTAACTGTAGCATCATGCAGCATACCAAATAAAAATTCTGTACTGCATCAGTATCTTTTGATTCACGATGGAAAGGTTGCATGTTTTTTGAGTTTTGAATGAAACATAAGGCTTCTGAGTGGTTTTATTTTTGCTTTGTGTGGGCAGGGAGTGACTCTGACAGACCTGAAGGAAGCAGAGAAGACTGTGGCTAAAGCTGCAGATCTACCGCATCGAAACATCCAGCCTGTCAGCCCCATAGTCACCATCACACCTGCTGAAAGGGGTGAGTGAGGATGAAAAGCTTTGAGATAAACTGTTCATGGTAAAAACGAGTTGTTTTGTTTTACCAGCCAGATTAATCCTTGTAGACAGATACCTGAACAATGCTTTGAGTAACAGTGTCAGTAACAGTGTAGTAACAGTGTCACCATTAAATAGTTTGTCTATCAAAAAACACTGACAAGTTTATTTTCCATCTGTAAGAAGCCTTGCTCGGTACATATATTGGTCACAATTCTTTAGTAACACATTTAAGGGCTCCTGATCAAATACCTCATTATTAGATCTGTTTTTAGACTCTTAAATATCGATATTGCCTCAAAAGTCCTATATCTGTCGTTCTATTCACACCTCCATACGTGTGGATAGAGCCTCATTTGTGTTTACTGTAAGTACAAGACCGCTAAATGAAAACAAGATACATGATGCAGCATTTTGGGTGGAGTGCTCTTCAGGGGAGTATTTTAAAGGAAATGTTTTTTTTCACATCGGTTTTTAAGGGCTACTGCTGCTAAGTAGAGCTTTAGGTGTGGTTTAGCTAGCAGGGCGGCCACCATATACTAATATTACTGTGGGCTGTGTACATCCTCTGAACACTTTATTGTGTTCTTGTCACCTCTTCTCACACTCCACCAACGTTTTATTTTGATGGGGAACTAAGCATTTCCCCAATTTATATGTCTGACTGACACCATGTTTAGACAAATCAGAAGCCAAAAACAGCACATTGTTCATGTTGACTGAACTCATTGCTCTCAAGCCTCAACATGCAGTGATGTTGAGTAGAGGCTGAAGCCGAAGATAAGATAGCTTGCTGCGTCACAAAACATTAACCAAAAGTCCCATAGACCTCAGGAGTGTTTACTGTCAACCTCCATGTGTTTCAGACACAGACCCGGTGAAGCAGGTGGAGTCGGAGGGAGAGAAGCGTTTGGGAGTGAAGGAAAGGAGGAGAGGGAGGAGGGAGAGACGCTCCACTGGCATAGTTCAGCCAGGAGGGGAGGTAAGAAACAAACTGACATCATCGCAACGTGGCAGAGCGTTCACCACCAAGCAAGTAGCAGTTTTTTTGTTAAACGTGACACAGGAAAGGTTTTTTTAGGAAACAAATTCATTTAATATTTCATTTTTGCAATAATAATTGAGTACTGTAACTTGGTGAGAGGGTAGCCAAACCAGTTCCTCTTTGTCATTATGTAACTGAATATTTTGGCACACTTCTGTCTTTTAAAAGACGGAACTTTGCTGACTGGAAATGGTGACCATATCATTACTAGTAAAATATATGTCAAACTAGAATACACTGAGGTAATGCAGAATGAGTTTAATCTCTTAAGCGCCACTACATGTACTCCATGCATGCATGCCATCCACATCTAGTGGTGATCCCAAAATTCACAAAGATGCCAAAACATGTAAGGCAGAATCTGAGGGAATGTATAAAATGATGCACAAGACATCTATAATATTTCTATTTTGTGGAACAGGGCAGCCATTAAAAACACTTAATCAGTATTTAACATCATATAGCTTTTAATAAATACTGTAACAAGCCAATACAGATTATATATGTTACCGTCAGACAGTATGGAATAAGATGATTTTAACTAATTTTAGCGGTACTTACTGGAAAAAACAAAATGGGGAAACTAATGAATAATGAGCTTGAGAAACCACAAACTGCTAAGTGATAAAAATGTGAGTTATGTTTCGCAGTTTCCCCAGCAGAAGTGGCGGATATTATCATACAATATTTGCAGCTTGGCAAAATGTTTGCTTTGGGAACTTATGCAATCTGAAAGAGGCCATTCATACTTAAGATCTCATTTTAGGTTAATAACAACAACATGTATGTGCAGGGATTGTAGTCATCCTTGAATATCATAGACCACTATCCAATTTATATCTACCTTGTTGTATTATTTAAGATGAGACATGTTTGAACATGTATTTGAACTGTGCTGTGCATGTGAACATGTGAACCTTCATGTTTTTCAGAATGATGACGAGGACGCTCATTTGGATGATGTAAACAGTTTTAACACTTCAAAGTGAGTCTCGCCATTATGAGTCTTGTGTATTTTAATGTGGAGTAAGCAATTCTCTTGACATTTAAACTCAACAGCAAAACAAAGTCACCCCTCCCTTCAGTGCTCCTTCAGAAGCTCCACCCCCAAATTCATGGACACACATTACCAAGGCAATGACACGATGGTGGAATCCAGAGCATCTTGTACAGTGTGGAAGTGGATATTCTTACTCATAGCTAAAGCAAAACAATCGTTATAAAATGAACACAAACAGCATCCAAATCACAATGGGGTAAAAACTTGTGAGTGTTAATTAGTTGAATTGTTTCTACAAAACCACAGTGACAGAGGAGCGGACTGTAGTTTTGTAGATAAGCTACCATTACCTGGCATATCGTTTGAATTATGCATCCTCCTGCGGTTCTAGCAATCTTCATGGCTATAAAAGCCTTCACATGTTGTACAGACAAACACCAAGATATAGAGCGAATGAAAAGGCAAACTGTGGCCACAGTTGCTTCTGCAAAGCTCACATGCAGAGAAGATGAGACGGTTTCTCATACGCAGCACAGAGAGCGAAGCTAGCACAGCTAACATCACATCAACAGCCAAACTATAAAGTAAGCCGAATGTCCATGGACAAATAATTTCACGTGACAACATACCTGCTTCTAACTAACCAGTTCGAAAATGGGACAAAACAATACAAACCAACTGTTAAACGTAGCAGAACTAATTACCCACCTGTCGAGCAGAAACGGAGCAACTTCTTCATCCGTCTTCATGCCTCTGAACTCCCAGACTGGCCATCAGGTCTCAAGTTTTTACTGACCCCGTCAGTCTCTTTACCGGCCCTCTGTGTGTGCTTGTCTCTCGGGGTGCAGGCTGGTTCTACAACTAAAGCTAGGACTGAATTTTTTTTTTTCTCAGTCGGACCATGTAGTGTCCACTGCTGGAAAGCTCCACCGACATTAACACAGCTCTTCGCTCATGCCTGATCATACAACTGCCTTTTCAATTTTTGCTCTTCTGACATTCTTCTCTTTGGCTGTTCCTCAGTCGTTGTTCCTTCTTGACAATGTAATAGTGTATGTGCCCCCATCATGCCGGTAGATGTTCCATCCCTGCACTCACCATAACGTCACTGCCAGTCTCTCATCTGCAGTCCCAATCAATCCCATTCAAAGCTCCACACGGTCTAGTCTGGTCCCCTTACGTTTCCCTGGTAATTCTTAAATTGGCACTATCCATCAGCATGTGCTTGATTTATCGTCTCTCACTGTCCTTGCCCCCTTTAGCCCATCTGTCCCTTGTCTTCTTTCCCTTGTCCTGTCACACGCCTGAATCCTTCTGAATGTTCATTGGCTGAAATAGTGTTGTCTGTCTCAGTCGGAGCAACTTGCTTTCTTTCCCTTTTACAGACATGGGGCTGCACAGGAACACCAGAGTTTTTCCAGCAAACACAAAACTGACAGCTAGTGAACAACGAGGAGATAATCGCTGAATTTGACAAAAATTGTAGTGATTAAAATTGCTTACTCCACCTTTAATAGGAATACCTGTGACATTTATTTCTGATTTCATTTATTATACTTTCTGACTGTGTACATAGTGGGAATGTGTATGTTTATCTACTGGTTTGCCATGAAGTAGTTAGCAAAAATACTTTTTATTTCCAGGATGTGAAGGTAAATGTCAGATTTCTAAATGTCTAAACCTGTGCTGGTGTTGAGGATTCTCTGACAAAGTCTCTCATGTGTCTTTGCAGTGAGAATCAACTGGGAGATTTATCAGCTGACTACAGAACGGTATGTGTCTGACCCCCTCATCACAGAAAATCTCACACATTCCTAAAAACACACCTGAGGGCTGAAAATGAATTAAACCTGAGATCTAGACAAACCAGGGCAGGAATGATACCCAACAAGCTCTAGAGAGAAGTGAACAGAAACCCCTGGCAGGCTTTAACATCAGCCCGGATACACTATCTCCACCTGCACATCTATGACGCTTTGATCTACAGGTTGCTGTGCTCTGACAGTCTGTGTTGTGTGTTTCCTTTCAGCTGTACTTTAAGATACTGCAGGAAAACCTGGCTCTGAAGGACAAGCTGCAGGAGATGGAGCTGCTGCTCAGCCAAAACAAAGTGGAGCTGGAGAGACTCCGACAGGTTCGACAGGTTTCCCGCTACCTCTGACCTTTAAGAGTGTGTGTGTTTCTGTGTGTGTCTGTGTCTGTGTGTGTATGTGTTTGTCTGTGTGTGTCTGTGTCTGTGTCTGAACAGGGAATCTATGTTGGGGCTGATGTTTGTCTGTGTCAGCCAATAACAAGGAGAGCATATGGACGTGGTAGCATGTTCAAGTTTCATTTTCTAAATTTAGGTTGTTTTGTTTCTACTTGTTAAGTATTGCTGTCATGTTTTGCAATGAAATGAATTCATTCTTTCACAAGCCTGCAGCAGTTCTATGGATGTGGTAAATTAATAGTGTCTCTCTGTGGCAGAGCCAAGAGAGTGGCACGGACAGACCGGCCCTGCTGGAGCTGGAGAGATTTGTAAGTCTGCTTTTTTTTTTTTTTTTTTTTTTTTTTTTTTTTCTTTTTAACCCGTCCGCTCTTCCAGGAACTTACCCCCTGTACTGTATAAATAATTATGTTTACTCATGATGAATATCTAGTATCTACAGAAATAATATTTCTGTACCGCTATAAATGGAATTCTCCAGTAGAAGCTTTTTAAAGGTGCAGAGGTTTGTTTTTAAAAACCAAACAAAGCTTTTGTTTCCTCTTCTTGAGTTGTTTACATTTGCTCTGCATTTACTGTGTACCTGACTTTGCAAGGTGTGATGAAATGTCAGACTAGAGAATGACTGCATGTTAACAGCTCTACAAGTTTAGCGGAGCGTCAAGCCAAGGTGTCAGAAGTGTCAAGTGACAAACTCGCACAATGTTACCTATAGTGATTACCAGCAGGTGAAATGTTTGCTCCTGCAGCATCATGATTGTTGCACTCTTTGCTCACAGGAGAAGTTGGCCCTCCAGAGGAAAGCAGTGGAACTGGAGGATGAGCTGAAGGTACAAAAGTTCACTTCAACACTAATTACCACTGTATGGAATTAAATTGACTGCAATAATATGACGCTCTGATCCAAAAGGGTAACTCCTTTTGAGCTCAACATAATCAGTACTGCTTTCAGTTTTCATACTGAAATGTTAAAATGTAACATTTTAATGAACTGAGGTTATTTGTTTTGTTTTGGATAATACTAGGCTGTTTTCACATTCATGAGTTAAAGACATGTACACACAGCACAAACCTTTTTGGAAATCTCATCAACCTGCCGCGGTAACAGTCCCGTCATCATCATCAGAAAAGTGCACGTTTTGTGGAACCTCTGGTTGTGGCTCTGTCATTAACTTAGCTGTGGTTGAAGGTCATTCTATCAGAGATTTAAGTTACACCTGCAGCAGACCTGCTTTACTTGAGGTTCAAAGTCACACAATTCAGTATATAGAGCAGATTTTTAAAGCTCAAATAATTTTTATTCATTTCTAAAAGTTCAGATCTCGTAGAATCATGGATGATAAAAGCAGCACTGTCAAGTGTTAACAGGTGTTACATCTGCCAAAATTCATTTCATGATGTCATTAATTGTTTGACAAACTGAAGCGGTCTGTTATAGCAACTGTGTGTTTATTTATGCTCCACTACACATCCAGTACCCGCATGTACGTGCGCACAGACATGTGGCCAGTTTGTCAGTAACAAAGGCAGGTGAGACGTGAATTGTTGAGTCACCTGTAGCTAATGTAGACAACTAGATGTTTTGTAAGTCCAGTTCCCACTGTACATTTAATGCTTTAATGCATGAAAAGACGAACCTTCCTGCAGTGTTTTATAGAATAGATGGGCTACCTGGTCTGAAACAAAGACCATCCCTGTTAATATGAAAATAATACACTTTTATGAAATAAAAAGCACAGTTTCACACAGCAAACACCCTGTTTTTAATGTGTGTGGCTTTTTTGCAGGCCGTCCTCTGGTAACAAAGTGCGTTTACACTGTGCAGATTTGGCCTGTCTGTTTTTAGATGAAATGGAGTGAAGTCTTTGGTCATCAATCAAAACTAGTAGTTTTAGATCTCACTCTGAGACAAGTCTGCTGTGGAGTGATGTCGACACTGGGTGACCAATAACAAGCTGCATCAAAATTCTTTCAACGCCCAGAAATTTAGGACCAAAATCCCACAATGTGACTGCTGCTATAACCATTATTTATAATCCAACCAATCAGAGCAGGTCATGATGACACTGAAGACCAGAGGAGAATGATATAATGATGATAAAACATGCATTGTGTAATTATTTTAGTGGCTGAACTGGAAAGTCAAAAATGTGACTGCTGACCTCGTTGACCTTTTCTAAGAGCAGCAGTGTTCTATAGCCATTTATATCTGTTCCTCTGACTCACCAATGTGAGGCATAAAGTCATGAGACTTTAATCTCAGTTAACGCTTCATGTAAGGATAAAACATGAAGGCCACCCTCACAAGAGTGAAACATTTCCTATACTGATCTTGTAAAATAGTCAAAGAGCTGCTGAAGAAGTCAGAGCTACAGAGAACACTGTGTTACTGTGTGTAAACTAAAAACACTCATGTGTAATGATGTTTCTGTAGGTTCTGGGGGACCTCAGAGCAGACAACCAGAGGCTCAAGGATGAGAACGCCGCCCTCATTCGAGTCATCAGCAAACTCTCCAGATGAACCTGAAAAAAACCTACATGGAGAAAAGTATTAGAGGATTTCTCTTTTGCCCAACTCAGAAGACACAAACCAGGAAGAGAGACGCAGCATTAAACACCTGCACAGCACATTTTAACAGTAACTGGAAGAACATATAGATTTCAGGGTTATTAGCTTGTGTTTGGGCCTTTATGATTTGGCAGATCTACTGTATAACAAGCTGAACTGCACCTCCTGTGGACTGAAAGGAAATTCCTGTTCACGTCCACTTTTATATTAAGTTTTTATTGTTGTATTTTTTTAACTGGAATATTTTATGTGCTTTGCTTCTGCAATACTTTGTATAAAAATCTGTATTAAGAGACTTTAAGCCATGCACAGTGCGAGTTCAGAGTAATGTTTTAGATAGCTTTCTTCACCTCTGAAGGGGTGGAGAAATAAATTTTAAAAAATGCCAGTCATGTGTAGGGGATGGTTATTAGAAAAAACACACAAAAAAAAGACTTCAATGTGCCAAAAAACCAGCCCCAGTTTTGCATGTCCTTTTGGGGAAACTCCATGTGGTCAGTCTTGTTTCTCAGGATAAGTCTTGGCTCGATGCTTTCTGTTTTAGCTGACTGCTGTAAAGGTGGACCAAATTTGCATGCTCATTTCTCCCTTGCTCCTCTGAATGTATATTTAATATGTATATTTATGTACAGGGGCCATCTGTCCTGACAGTGATGTAAAGGTGTCGTCGTGGTCTCTGTTTTACAAAGGACGGAGAGTTTCGGGTGCTAATCATGGACGTCAGATGCAGCTCATGTTCAGGGGGATTCTTACAGACAATGTTTGTTACAAACGTCAGATCTTTAAAGAGGTTATGGAGGACGCATGCTCTGTTCTTAGTACTGTAAGCCGGTAGTAATTTCACTTTGCCATTTTGACCAGATGCTTCTGAAAAGCAACGACCCCTAAGCTAAGTATTCACCCTGTGACGGACGGCTGTTATTGTACAACAGACAGGCCAGATGGGTCAACTTCTGAATGTTTACTCCAGTTTTCAAGAAAAAAAAAAACCTGCATGTCAAATTGTATTTTGATTCTGTGCCTTTCAACATACATTTGTAAGTAATATTTCTATTTTGCTTTGGTAACGTACACCGTTAAGTATAAAATACAGTTTGGGCATAAATGATCCCGGCTCTGTCTTTCTTATGGTTTTTGTTTGTTTGTTTATTAAGATCCCCATAAGCTTTTGCATTGCAGCAATCATTCTCCCTGGGGTCTATACCTTACTATACCATTACTTTTTATTAAATTATTATTACTATTTTTGAACATTTACGTTTCACAAATGACTACTTGTTTCTCCAAAGGTCAGTGTGATCTTTTAAAAGTCGATACAACAGTATAACTAGCTTGTTATTTGAGTGCAGAGACAACATATATTGTGGTGTTGATTCCAGAGCCTAGCAAATATATTTGTCAATATTGCCTTATTGAATATATATCATATTAGTGAGTATGGAGGCTGAGAAGTAATGATAATCTACAAGCAGTTGAAATTCCCTGGTCTGTCCACCAGAGAGTGCTGACAAGTTCATGTTTCAACTGTAAAATGTCCCACTCAGAACAGATCTACTTATCGAAACCATTAAGCACAAGATTTTTTGTCTTTTTTTGGGGGGTGTAATGCATTTTGGGTAATGTAGGCGTCAGATTTTACAATGAATGAACATTGCCCCCATTGATTTTGATGCTTTTTTAAAAAAAAAAAAACATCCGAGAGTGTGATATTAAATCTGGGGAGTACTTTACTACACAACTATAATAATGATCATCAACATAGTTTGATATTTTTTCTATACTGTCTGCTGTACATATGAATATATTATAACTTCTTACTGTTATAAGGATGTTGTACATCATATACCCGCTATTACCGTATTATTATTATATACCAGACTCACTACCCACAACATACAACCGTACCTAACATAATCCAATCTTCACCCCTTGATATTATTGTATATATACGCCATGTAACTGTCCCATGTTATGTCAACTGTCTGTTGTGTTTTATGTTTTCTAAGTCACTATGTCTTCCATGTCACTACTTGTATGTAAAAATACAAACTAAATATAGAATAAAAATATACAGGTGACAGCAGTTCTACTTATCTGCAAAACAAACAGTGTTAGAGGCCAAGTTGAGCAAAATCTTTATTGACCGAGAAGAGCAATCACAAATGATGATAGAATATACAACCCCACCAGCATGCCAGCGTTTTCATAGAAACTGTACAATGTGAAGGAATGTATGGAGCAGGAATACACATCATTATCAGAAGAAACAAAAAAAGTTTTACATCCATATGTTCTGGTACAGTACAAGTTGATTTCAATTTAATGTGACTGGTCAGTTGTGTTTTAAAACTCTCCTCCCTCATAAAATATTGAGCACGTGTTTCTGTGGTAGTGTCACTTGACCCTTCATGTCACTGAGGTCTCTATCTGAGAGGGTCACTGGGTAAAAAGGCCCAAGGCCTGGTCAGTTTCTTTCTCTCCTCCGTCAGTGTCTGTCTGTGTGGATGAGACCAGACACCGTCGAGGTCTCCGGCAGCAGCAGACGGTGCCTGGCTCAGCCTCCTCCTGTGCTTTCTCTGGTGCTACTCCACACTTGGGATCTCCTGACTGTGGGCTACGAGTTATGAAGCTATCTGAATGAGCGAGGGGGGGGGGGCCTTTGTAGGGGAATGATGTACATTAAGGCAAAGGGGAAACAACAAATAATAAAAAAAAAAAAGACTAAATTAGTAATGTTTGTCACTGTTTTTCTCCACGTGATCGTAGTTAGTGCTAAGGCCTCATGGCTAAAAGGAACAAGAGTGCCGATCTGATTTTCACTGGGTTTGGTTTCTTTTCTTTTTCTCCAATTTTTTTTCAACATTCATTCCCCTCCAGTTACAAGGTTGGTTTATTTTGGGGGGCGGGGGCAGTGGGTGTGTGCAAAGCTGTATCTGAGTAACCTGTATAAACAGTCTCCACTACAACAGGGCTACAGATTAGTTGGTAGCGAGAGTAAGCCCTTGATATACAGACTACTTGATAGCAAGTGCTGCTCGTACACACAAGGCATGCTAAACAGACATGAATAAGTTTAGTTTAGACATTAGTTGATACATAAGGCAGCTTTTTTTTTTCTTTTTTTTTTTTTTACCCTTATACTTTTTTTTCTCCCTTGTTCACTTTGGCCCCAGTCCCCCATTTAAAGGGGAGTGGGTGAATACATTTAGGGAAGGGAGGGAGGCGCTGAAGAGCAGCTCTGAATGAATTGTTTTTACAAGGCAGGTACTGGTAATTATATCAAAAGACAGCAAGCAAGTAGGCAAGCAAAGGAATGCTGAATGTTGCAAGAGGGGGCAGGAGGGGGGAGCAGGTGGATGTGGTGGGGCCTGCTATGAACACAACAGCTGATTAACAGTGATGTGAATACAGTCACATTACACAACCATTGATACAATTATATAAAAAAGGCAAACAAAAGTTGATTGTACAGTTGCTTTTCCACATGTACTTGATACTGAGAGAGGAAGACACCATTCTGGAAAGGTGGAAGGCGGGGTTAATCTCTTCAAGCAGCAAAAAACTGGGACAAAAGAAAAAGAAAAGGGCTGGGGTGGGGGTGAGGGGGTGAGGAAGTAAGGTGCTACATGGC
>NW_019525071.1:6507-27752 GCF_002814215.2 Seriola lalandi dorsalis | reverse complement strand
AGTGATTGAGGATGGCAGCTTGGTGAACAGCGGTGACTCGTGTGCAACCAAGCAAATGTTGAGCAGGAAGGGAAATGCTGGACGGACTGACGGGGACGGGGGTGGGAGGGGCTGCTACTGCTGCTGCTACTGATGCTGATAGAGAGGTGGGAAGGGCGTCGGTGTGTTAAGACGGTGAGGCGGGAACTAAGGCATGAGAGCATGAAATGCACAACAAAGTAAAAAACAAAGAAGGCAGAAATGGTGGACACAGGGTGGGGATGAGGGGAGCGGCTGAGGAACGCACAGGGCTGAGGGATGTCGACTCCCTTGACCCCGCAGAACGCAAAGGCCTCTTTTAGTCTTTCCAGTCTTTCTTGATGTTGAGGTTCCACTCCCAGGACAGGTGGTCGTGCTTGTCATCGTCGGTAAACTTGGATTTGATGACGTAGTTGCCGCGGGCCAGCACGCCTTTAGGAGCCTCCTCCATCGTGGTCAGGAAGTCATATTCATTGGGACGAGGCCCGTAGCTGCCCACCATGTAGTCTGACTTATCAACTGTTGACAAATGAACAAAGACGGTAAGAAACTGCTTTTGTTCACATCAGGGTCGAGCAAACATGGGCCAGTCTTCAGGTGCAGCAACATTTTACAGATGAGGGGAAAACTATATCTTTTCCAATGTTTTTTTGTTTGATTTCTTTTGATTCATTTAAGAATAAAAATTCATTTATAAAAAGCTTATAGGATTATTTGTTAATGTTATTATTCATTTACTTATTTTGATATGTAGTGCCTCATAAGCATGAACATAATGAGAGGTGTAACTGATGTCCACACACATACACAGAGAACGTGCTGCTTCATTAATGGTTGAATGACTCATTGTGAAACAGGCCAAATGATCATTCACCTGTCAATTATCTTATTAACTATTAGACTTCATTTCAGTATAATGTTTCAGTATCATCAAACAGCCTCTCCTCACGAGGAAGCATTGATTTATTGGAATTTACACAATCACTTTATGAACAGTGTCATCTACAGCAGCTTTATTAAGAATTATGTACATTTTTCAATGTAAACTATGAAAGGGAAGAATGTAGCTTAAGCACAGGACATGTATAATTAACAAAGCATGTCTATATTCTGTAGGAGAAAAAAGGAAATATTAATTTTAACTGGATTTTAGATCGATGATGAAAGGTTTTCAAAAAATTTACCTGGGAAGCTGTTTGGCAACAGAGCCAAACAGCTAAATTCCAGACATCGGCACAAACACAGGTAACTAGTTTTAAATATTGAGCTTCAGTGTGTTTGTGTACATAATTTCAAAAAAGGTCAAGAGAAATGGTTCACTCACTCTTCATTCCTTTCCTGTATGTCTGCTGCACGTACTTCAGACCTGAAACTATTTCCCTGTTCACCTGAGGAGACAGAAACGTTGTTAGAGACAAAAAGACAGATGGTTTATATTTTGGTGATAACCAGGAGGAAATGGTTAAAAAATGTCCTTGAAACTTGACATTAGACTGGTTACTTCTGGGGATTTTTTAATGTAGTATGATAGCTACTAGTCTTAAAATCTGCATTAGGATTGCAATACTATTTCAGAGCTTTTGCGATTGCTGCTTCTACCTTTTTTGTCATTTCACCTTTTGTAATGGCAAGGAAGTAATAGAAGTCATTTCCTAACAAGAGGATAATGTGCTATCACTGTTTATGGAAGTTGTGTCTTGACTGAAAAACACATATTGACATTGACTTCTGTTCAATGACCCAAAACATTATTAGTGTCAAATTGAATCGAATCTTGACTGATCTTTAAGGAGAGACACATTTTCTCAACGGCAGCAGATAACAAGGACAGATACTCTATGAAAACAGCCATTACTCTCACCTTAAAGCTGATTTTTATTTTGTATTCAACTCCCTCCTTCAGAACAAAGGCCTGCTTCTTAAAGGCTTCCAGGTCTCCTGTTAGAAACCACAAATGAAAAAAAGCACAGACATCAATATTTTGTTTATCATAGTCACGGTGATGCCATCATTAGTAGAACCCAGGACACAATATCCTGCTATACCAAGCCAATGTTATGCATTCACCGAGAGGTTTTCGTTTGAGAATAAAGACATTTCATTTCCCAGGTGTTTCACACTGCCTTCACAACAGCTTGAATCTGAGGACCTGCTCTATAATGTTTCTGAGTCTTGAATGAACTTCATTCAGGGTAAGCAGTTATCCAAGTCACTTGGTGGGCCAATAAAATGAAAGCTCTTAATCCATCTTTGTTTCATTTGGGAAAGCTTTACGCAGAGACTAATGAATTGTCAGTCATTAGCAACAAGAACATCATCATTAAGGAGCACAAAGTGCTCTAAAGGAAGCCTGAGAGATGTTTTAATATCATCATTTATCAACAATGTGTGACAAACATAATGTGAGTGTTTGACGCTGGCAGGTCAGCTTTGACTCTATTCTACTCTAGTCTGCTGTAAAGCTACAACCACTATAATATGTGTTAGTTTTAAAACACATGAACACATTATAAACACATTTTTCTACATTTACCCCTGACATCCACCCTCCAGAGTGTGAGCCCCTAACACAGAGACTCCGTTTTAGTTTGAAAACTCCAGTGTGTCCTTTCAGTCTGACAGTGATGCAGACACCCGCGTTCGGCTTGGGTCTCATCAGTCACAACGTATACTTCCCTGATTCATGTGACCCATTTCGGGAATAAAACAACTACTCCCAATCTCTGTTTTCTGCCTCCATGATTGCCTCACGTGTTACTTTCAGTAAAAGTTCCACCTTGTTGTTACATTTAAGTCCATCTTCTCATCAAACGGGTAAAATGGGCACCAAACGGATTTTCCTGAATATTTTCGAGGGTCCCTTTAATTATAGCACCTACTGTATATACCTGCTCGCCTGCATATACTCACACACTGGATTAACACCAAACATCTGGTGCTGCATGCACATACAGCTTTCATATTCACATCGATCATCGCCCTATACAAGTATTTAATCACAGCCTGTGTCACAGGGTGCACATACACACTTTGCCATAGTAACATCATAATGTTGCCATGGAGTCAAGTTAGTTAGCTGTAGAGTACAACTTGAGTTCTGTTTTTTTTAGCTTCTATTTATTCCAGTTCTATCTGTCTGTTAACATGTTGGCAAACTGGCACAAATATAAGTACGCCAAATTAGCAATTAGCCCTTTCTGCTTGCAATGTACTCATGGATGGACTATCAATGGATTACTGCGATACTTAAGAAAACTTTAAAACTTTCTGATTGTTTTTTTCTATTATTTCTACGTGGATTTGTGGCTCTTGGTTTCAGTGTTAGCTTTCAGCGTGTTTGCTGAGCTGAGCATGTGTTGTCCTCTTCCTGGGCTTTCTTCTTTTAAACTGGTGCCTGGGTTTCATAATAGTCCAACATCAGATGGGACTGTTGTACAGAGGCTGCATTTATTCTGTTAGTGGAACTGATCTGACTCACTCACTAAGTTTGTATGACTCATCCTCAGCAGGCCTTTACTGTAACTTCAAAAACAACATAAATAAAATAAATCTGATGTTATTTGTAGCATCTGAAACTTTCTTAAATGGGCTGAAAAGTCTGTTTTTATGTACAACTGCTTTGCAGTTCCATTTTTTGGGGTGACTTTTCTGGGATGTTGTGTTCAAATGTTATTCTGATAATCTGTCCCCATCGTATATGTTAATGGATATAGACAAAGCATATATAACTATATAACTTGTATTTGAGCTGCAATGCTTGGTCTATTATATAAAAAATATTGCTGCAGCTAGTTTGGTAAACGATTTATTGCTTCAGTCACTTTTGATAATTCCTGCTTCTAAAATGAGATGATTTGCTGCTTTTCTTTGTCAGATGTGACAGTATATTATGTTTTGGACTGTTGGTCAATCAAAACCAGCAGATGAAGACATCACCTGGGGCTCAGAAAAAAGCTAAGTTCCATAAAAAAAAAACAACATTTTATAAACTGAGCAATTAGTTGAGGAACTTATCTTCAGATTGATTGATAATGATAATACTTACTTACAGCCCTATACCACATATTAAAATATTGAAATGTAATGCAAACTTATCCATCTAGTTATCCAGAGTACCCTGAATAAAAACCTATCAGCATGGTTGGGTATTAATACGGTTAAGTAAACAGCTTTTGTTTTTTAATTAGTGGAACTGAACCTTTAAAAAGAACAAATCCAGAAGCTCAGAAACATTTTGAGATACTGGGACACTTGATCTGCATTTCCACTGCAGGGACCTAGTTCCAATTTTAGTTTCATCCCCCTGAAAAGGCTGTGCTCCTGAAGAACTACTCTCTGATGGCCAAGGAACTGTCTGGCCAGTTTTCAGAACTAGACAAATAGAGGCTTCAAAACTGCTACAACTTGTGTTCAGATTATAAACAACCACTCCTCACTCACATCAATATTAAAACAGGGGTGACATTGTTTGAGGCTACTGATGTTTAAATATGAGTTATGTACTGCAGCTGACTTCCAAGCTCAGCTGAAAAAGCAGAACCTAGGACAGAAAAAGTAACATCATCATTACTTTGAAGACAAATCTTTCCTCCTCTGCAGGTCTCTTTTCCAACATCAATCCAATCATGACAATAACACTACAGTGTCTTAAAAACATCATAATGATGTGGCTTGTTTTTTAGTTAGCTTTATAGCTGAGTATCAGCAGCACTGTGGGATATTTGGGTTACAAGATAAAATTACTGGCAGGGATTTTCAAAAACCCACTATTACTCAAAACCTAAATTGTTTAAATTGTATTTACTGTGTGGGCAGACATTATTTTTAGCTGAGAAAGTAGGAGAATCAGGAGAGATGAAAGGGAAGGGAGACACAGGACAGAATGTTCTGGATCGAATGAAATGTAGGCCAGCTCGGCGACGAGCGGCTCCAGAGACAGAGGTCTTAACCACTAGATCGTCACTGGGAGTAATGTAAATACATTTTACAGCCACCAGTCACACAGGAAAGAAACGCTGTTTATGTACCACCTCCATACC
Organism: Seriola lalandi dorsalis; assembly: GCF_002814215.2. NCBI lineage: Eukaryota > Metazoa > Chordata > Actinopteri > Carangiformes > Carangidae > Seriola > Seriola lalandi. Next base: position 22,695 of record NW_019525071.1, on the reverse strand, counting down.
TCTGTAGGCGATCAGTGAATCATACATTATTTACAGCATGCTCGCGACATAGTCATACCTTTTGGACTGATCTGTAAGTAGTGCTGGATGAAAATGAACATTAAAAAAAACAAAAAAATCAGAGTCTGTGCTGGGGTCAATAGTGATGCTATATTTGACTGTGACAAATATAGTCACTGACGCTTTGAAACAGTGAGTAGACTAAGGAGAAAAATAGAAGATGGAATGTGTGGAGCATGATTTTGGCGATTCCACTTGGCCTAGATCTCAGTTCAACTATGAATTTTTGGATTCATCAAATACTGTTTATGATCTCTTCTAGTTTGATGTACGAGCTCCACTACCCCTCAAAAATGATCTGAGGGCACTCATTCTGATGAGTTACATCTTTTTTCTTCTGCAAAGGGCAAATATTTAAGTAAACAATCAGGTAAATCTTTATTTTTGTTGCATACAGCAGTCTGAACAGGGACTCACCTTGCAGGTCCAGGACCAAGGGGTTTGGGGCGCTTTCACAGATCAGAGACATCCGGGTCACCTGGACATTGGGAGCAGTGGGATCTGGGACAGGTTCAAAGAAACAGATGGTTCAATACAGACAAACAAGATGTTCAGACATACTTTCCAAGTCATGACATTTTTAGAAACTTTAATTTGATACCATTTAGATTTGTGTAGGATGCAGGTTGGTTACCATGACTTGTATTATCCTTTAAGTCATTTTACGTAAAATACTATTAACTAGAGAAATCATAACATCAGGATGGAACACAAAGAGTGACTGAGTGTAAAATTAATGTATTGGTATTTGTTGCGCCAACACTTGTGTAGACAATTTAGACCAGGCTCCAAATATTTACATGAGGCCTGCACATGATGTGTGTCTCCTAACAAGCAGCTGTTCAAGTGCGAGGGCTCAGGGGAGCTGAAATCAGAACAAGTCGGCGGTAATTAGAACAGCCTCTGGATTAATTAAACTTCGGCTTATTCTCAGTCCCACTGAAGCAATATTTTATCTGCACTGAAACACAGAATACTGATAATCACAGGATGAAGGAGCCATTTGTAACTTTTGCTATTGTCACACAGCCACTGTTAGCATTAACAGCTGTTTGCCTCCCAATCTTATCAAGAGCATCACTGCAAGACAAGAGATAATGATACATCCTCTGAGCAGTGCTACTTCTTCAGGGCAGACTGGACTACACTGACTCACTGATTAGCACACTAACTTTCAGTAAAAGAAGAAGTGATAGAAATAGAAGCAACAAAGGCATCAAATTTGATCAAGAATTGCATCATTTCATTGGTATTGATAGTGATTAACAAATGTCTGGTATTGTGACATCTCTAAGCTGCTCGTAAGCTCAGTAGATGTGCAGCTCAGGAGTAACAGACAGCTGGTGGACAGAGCTGTTGAAATCTCTCAGTTTAACTTAAGCACATCATGTCATTGTTTTAAGTTCATCACCTAAAAAGCTCTGAATCTTGACCATCACTATACAGGGCTGTGAAGCATCTCCAAACTGTCAGCAGTCGAACTGCGTTGTGGGTAATCATCGTTAGTCTACCCAGGTTTCTCTCTGAGTCTGACCACAATGTGGAAACCGTAAAAAGGGCATGGATGTGACTGAGGTGTGCAAAAGCTTCACTGTTTAACCGTTCATCAAAGAAACCATCTGCTCAGCCTGTGTTGTGCTAATGTTATTATATTAATAGAGGATATTTACTCTCGGTGACGGACGTGGAAACAGTAGCCCTCGATCACAGAGTGTAAAATACAGTGTTCCCGGAATTTAAGTCCACTGCTACTTAAAATGAGCCAACTATATTTTTAACCACTAATTTCCAGTTTTTTTTACTTTCTCTTGCCCCCCCCCCCATACACACACACTCAGACACACTGCATTACCAATCTGAGCAACCCCAGAGCCAAGCAGGGCTTCCTTATATTTGCGTAGGCTCTCATCATCCTTATCCAGCTCCTGGATCTCTTTCACAGTCTTTTGGGCTGGTGGCTTGTAGTTCACCGGTTCTGGCTCCTCGTTTTCGGCGGCAATGGCTGCTAGCTGCTCTGGAGTCACCTCATCCTCAGCCATGTCTGGAAACAGATTGCGTGGTGCAGGGGGGAAGAAAATCAGGGGGCATTAATGGCATATGGGGAGGAAAATATAGCAGGTAGAAGCAAAGATCAGGAGAAACAAAGACTTTTGAATCTTCTTGTATTCCCTAGTAGACATTTGCCGCTTGGAGGAAAGGTTGTAAATCACTGGACGAACAGATTACCACTACAATAATGCCAGGGAGGAATGCTGATGGAGGGCATCCAGCCTACTGGATCTGTAGCTGCTCTGTGAGGTTGTGCTGATAAGGCAGCCGCAGCAGCATTTCTCTATACGCTGCTGTAAATGACCTAACTGCTGTGTGATATCATCTGAACATATTTCTCTGAAAAAACATCACCTCTAAGAGCCATGAATGAAGCATCATGAATCACATGATACAAAGCCCATCCCTCAGGTGGCGTGGCCCCTCACAGGCCCACACATTATTTAGGTCAGAGGAAAGGGACTGTGATCTGAAGCTTTAAATTAATAAAAATTGGTTTAAATTTCATTGACAGCAAATGAGCGCGTTTGTTCATTCTGTGTTTCCTATGGTAGGGTCACCTCTTTCTAAGGAGGGTAGTGTTGGAAAAAATTCCTCTACAGTGACATAATGAGTAACAAAAGCAGGAAGAGCACTGTTTATGCCAAAAGACTTACAATTCACATTAAGACCATCCTACCTGCAGCACTTGCAGGCGCAACAGGCCCCGAATCCCTAGTTGAGGATCAAGCAATGCAGTGTAGACACTGAATCATTATGATTTCTGTCCATTCATTAACGTTACATTCTCCTGCAACATCTCAGACGTTTATCTTTAATTACTGAAGTCCAACGATTTTCATATTGTAAATAACATTTTGAGCTCTGCTGCTCCAGGAGAAATCATTAGGGTGGTTCTGTGTACAACACTAATTTGCAGTAACGTGGAAAAATCAGCATGTTTTTCAAGGATGTTAACTCTTATTTGGGCATTTGTCTGATCCTTCACTGTAGTGCCAAACATTGAGCTTTTCCACAGGTCAGAAAAAAATGGCACTGTAGATCTGTGTAAGACCTGCTACAGATGCACCAGAGAATATTTGACATTCACCTGCAGCGATTCAGCTGAAACTATCAGTAAATTAATCGATTTGTTCATTAATATAAAACAAATCTGCATCTGTTTTGATAATTGATTAATTGTCAAAGTCATGACAAAGATTGTAAGGTTACAGCTTCTCAATTGTGAGGATTTGATGTTATTCTCATTTAAACTGAATCTCTTTGGGTTTTGGACTGTTAGTCAGACAAATACAACAAAAAACAATCATCCCAATCATCATATAAGACTTGAACTTGTGATGGCTTGTGATTTTTAATGTTTTCTGATCTTTTATGTACAAAACGAATGTCTGGCTGATCAATAAGATAATCATCAGTTGCAGACATGCATTTGGCTATAACTACACATAACTAACTTTTACTTTCATCTCCAAACAGTTCTCAACCACTAATAATGCTTTAATACCTATTTGACATCCGTTTACATTACACAACACTTAACATTAAACAACGACAACAACCACAGAATCCTTTCTGCAGCCAACCTCAACCACAATGCTAAGTAAATTGTGGTGAACTGATTGAGAAAGTTTAAAGGCATGATAACAGGTGCAGTCCTATTATTAAACCACTGTGTATTAAAAATAGAATTCCCATTACTGATGGACATTGCAAAATTTGAATGAGGAGACAAAAACAGCTGTGAAGTATTTAATATCTTGAATCGTTAGAACAAAAGTCCATAATCAACTATTGCAATCCCTTTAATGTAAATATGGTTGCAGATCAGTGTAAGACCTGCAGAGACAAGATACAGATTCCCCCGTCTGGTTTGAAGTCAGAGTCAATGAGGATACCTTTTTCAGGGTCTCTTGTCTGACCTGCCCAAACTAGCAGCTGAGTGTCTGTAAGCAGTAAAGGAATGAATTCTGCCGACTGAGAGGCTTTAGTATGTAGTCGTAAACATGCCTGAGCAGGGGCCAAAAACCTGCTTAACAGGCACCATTAACAGGTGACTAATCCAAGGTTTGGAGAATATCTGTAAAATGTTGTAATGCTCAAATTTGACCTCAACTGGTTGCACAGACTGTCTATGTTCAAAGCTCCCTTTAAAAAGGAGCAATTTGTAAGTTTCGCTATTGCAACATAGGCAACATTAACATTAACAGCTGTTTATTTACCAGACTAGAACAAACGGTGCAAGTTCAGCTTCGTACTCCATCCCCTTACTCGAAAGCATCCCTCTTGTTTTACTTCTATTTCTATCAATTCTTTTCCTCTACTGAAGTTAGCATGCTAACCAGCTAGCCCCTGTCTGGTTGGACCATGTTGTCACCTTCCAATACCGAATCAGTGTAGCATCCAGTCTGCCCTGAACAAGTAGCTCTGCTCAGAGCGCGTATTCTACCCTAACACAACAATGGCTGAAGATCTTGGCAAGAATGCCAAGTAACCAGTTCTTAATGCTAATGTTGGCTATGTAGCATTGGCAAAACTTACAAATAGCTCCTTTAAATGACAGTCAAAGGATATGATTTTCTGGTTCTAAAAAATGTAATCGTTATATATAAGCCAAGTTCTCTGGTACCTTGGGATATTAAGAATCTGACTTCAAATGTCATTCAACCTGTATGAGAATGACTGTGTAGATCCAGCAGGGGGCTTTCAAGTGAATGCATTAATGCATTATATAACTGCTGGCATTAAACTGTCACTGTGGTGATTTTTTTTTTTTTTTTTTTAAATCAAGGAGTTCCTCTCCCCTCCTTTTAAGTGGAAAGGCTTACCGTACATGGATGAAGTAGCAGGATGTTAGTCTTAATGAAAAAGTCCATGCTTTACTGTGTTTTCTTTGACGTAACAATTGATCATGTTCTTCTTGGTCATTCTGCTCTGACTGATCATGTGTGCTCTTTTTCCACAGTTCAATGAGTTCAAAGGGAGAAGACAAAAGACGGAGTTGTCCAAAAGTAATAAAAAAAAAAAGAGGCCTCATCAAGTACTGTCACACAAAACGTCAACACATCTCAGGATTGCACTGGAATCCAATGTGACAGACCTACCCCACCCAGCTGGGTGGGAGGAAGCAGCCTCTAGCCAGGAGACTGCTCACTGAACAAGACAGGAATCTAGAAAGTTCAAATTCATAGACACAACGAGTACAAGGAAGGCTGGAGACTGACTCACTGAAGTTTACCCCTTCTGTCTGCCAGGGCTTCTTCTGTGTAAATGTATTTTTAGTATTAAACAATAACAAACTGCAGGGCGACAGCACTACGAACCCAGTATCTTTCATGAATAATTGTCAAGTTCACAGAATTATACTGAAAATATGTCAACAGTCGTTGACGAATTATCATGTTTTCCTATTGTGGTGAATGTATGACTTACATTTTTTTCTGGCACATTAATGTCACAAATCACAGCTCCCAGAAATCAGTGTAATAAATAAACCAATATTTCCTATAATGAAATGAGCTGTGATGACATGATTATGGCTTCTTTAAAATGCAACAGAATTATGTAATGTCCGCCAGTGTGTCAAGTCAAGACTGCTGTCAAGAGGCTAACCGCAGCTACCGTAGCGATAAAACAGCAACTTACAGTCATGACTGGGGGGGGGGTAGCCAACGCTACCATTGTGGACTGGCATCTTTTCAGTAAAACCGGCTAACATACTGCTTTTGACAGCACGCCACGGTAGCGACAGTGCAATGTTAGCTGCAACAGCTAGAATGTCTGAGTGATTAAATGGATTTGTAATAAACAATGGGGCTGAACTTTTCTTGGCGCCGACGCTCTCACACAGGGTGGGACTGAAGAGAGAGACAAGTGGCTAGCTGGTTCGCTGGGAACAATTCAGCCAAGCTAACCAAAGCCGGCGGCTAACATTAGCCTGACAAGTTATCACCAGCTGACGGAGGCAAGGAGTGAAATCAAAACGGTTTCAGCGACGTGCTCCGGTAAGGATTATTCTTAAAATGCTGTTATTAGCTGCCCATGGATCTAAGGAGACTCACCTTTATATTAAATGCAGTAGTGATTTCAGGTGCCTTTGCAGTAAGTGCGTTCGTTGCTCTGCGCTCCTGTGCAAGTATGGCGAACAAGGGAACGGCGCCGCCCCGTGCGCTGCCCGCGCAACGTTTGCCGGAAACAGGTTCGCGCACGCAGCACGCGGGCAACGTGCTGTGAGCCATCAAAAATCACGTTCTGATCTTTTACATATTTACAGTATATGGTTTTGAATGTATTTTTCCGAACGCTCGTTGTTTAGGGAGAAATACTGAGTAATCTACACTCCTCTCAATCGTCGACTACTGCGATGGAGAGCAGGGGATTACAGAATATGGTGACATACGATGAAAACAGATTTCTTTTTGTTCTCACCAACAATTGGCCTAACTGAGGAACCAAGACACTTACAACTAATGTCCGAAATACAGTTGTCTGAATGGTGTTCATGCTTCTGTTTAACAAACTGTAAACTCTCATAATGAGACCAGATAACGTTTGAGAGAATATAATAATTTTCCACTAACAAATGAAAAGCTGCTACAGCCTTACTTATCGTGGCATAACCTGCAGTTTGTGTTCGCTAATGTGAGAATGTTTAAAATAGATAATGATGTACAACTGACATTACTTTTGTCTTCTTGTGCAACATTATGTTTTAGGATTATCATACTTTTATACCACTGATTGTCACTTGTGGAAAATCCAGCAATATACGCTAACTTCAAATTTTGTCAAAGTTTAAGGCATCAGAAAAGCTAAAGAGGAACTGATCACAGACAATATGAAGAAATCCGAGAAGTCTAACAAAACTATAGAACTATACATTTGGTCACGTTTGGTTTTCATTCATTTTTTAAAAAAGGCAGACAATGTCAGTTAAATGTAATACAAAAACACGGCAAAGACAATTCAATATAATGTATTTATGTACAAAACCCTTTGAAATACGTTCATCATGTCAAGTGTACAGTACCAAGTTACTAAACTCATGTACATTAATTTTTAACAGTACATTAAACAGTCTGTCAGACCACTGAATCAAGTTCACATGATTAAAAAAAAGAAAAAACAAAAAAAACGAACATGTTGCAGGCTCAAGGTAATCGTCCATACATTTGGAAAAAGGGCACAAGAGCTGGTGACCTAAGAGAAAAATTCTCAAAACATAAAAGTTCCCCAGAAAACATGGCTACAAAAATACTAAGAAAAAAATAAAATCAATAGAATACAATGGTCCATACAATAAAATGGCTTCAGAACAACTGTAATAAAGTCCGATCGACCATATCAGATTAACCTGATCTTTTCTTTTTCTCTCTTTTTTTTCTTTTTTTAAATTCATGTCCAAAATAAGAATAACGGTGATGGAAGCGGCATCCTCTCCGAGTGCTTCTAACTGGTGTCCATCTGAAACTAAAACATGAGAAACATGATTATTAAAACAATCAATAAATATTCCCAGTACAAAATTAAAAAAAATCATATTCTATCCAAGTACATACCTTGGCATTGTAAGCATCCAACTGAGCATCCAACTCTTCCGCAGAAAGTTGAGGTCTGTTTCCTCCTCCTCTTCCACGACCCCTGAAACCTCCACCGCCGCCACCTTGCCTCCTTTCCCCCCGGTCTCCGCGTTCTCCCCGTTCCCTCCTTTCAAACTTAGGTTGACCAAGCCTGCTCCGGTCAAACCCTCCGTTTGAACTGCAAAATTACCAAGAACAGGGAGGCATTTTAGATGAGATGTTACATTCACAGTAAATCAACCACTTACAGACGGGTGACAAAGTAAAGAAAAAACAACACGAAGGGGCTTAATAATGCTCCTTGGTATTGAATTTACAACTCTACTGGAGGGATGAGCACCATTCTTCCAAAAGATATTCCCATATTTGGTCTTTTTATGATTGTGATTGAGAGCGATGTCTTAACACGTCAGTCCAAAAATGTTACATAGGAGATTTGGTGGCTGAAGGTCGTAGCATATGATTCACCTTATTTTCATGCTCATCAAACCGCTCAGCAACCCTTATTACCCCAACGGGGGTATTGTCATCATGGTTCTCTGCTAATCCTAATTCCTTTAAATTGTCACCCATCTGTACATATCATAACCTTTAGTAAGCTTGGTGCAAAAGTGTTTGTCTGTGGTTTCCTCATTATTCACAATCATTCACAAAATCCTTTCTGGATCCAGAGCACATGACCACTTACCCTTGTGTGGATTGTCTGCTTTGCTCATCGACCTCTGATGATACTTGTTGGATCTTCATTGGGCGGCCTAAAAATATTTCAAAAAGATGAATGTTTAAAACATGCGAGATCCCTTAAAGTGCTTCTAAAAAAGTACCCAAAGGAGAGAGAGACATCCTCACCATCAAGTGGGACACCATTATAGTGCTTCATGGCTTTTAGTGCATCTGCCTTAGTTTCAAAGTGAACATCTGCCGTTCCTTTACTGCGACCAGACCGATCATAGTGTACAGATGCTTTCACCAATGTTCCAAACTCTGCAAACAGCTCCTGCAAAGAAAAGTACAATTATGAGTCATGTCCACAGCACACTGACACTAGCATAGTGGATTAATAGGGTTTAGTGAATTACCTTTATATCTGAATCAGAGACGCCAAAGTCCAGATTGGAAATCAGCAGCTTGCCGCTACTTTCCACAATTCTTTCAGCTGGTGCACTTTGTCCTCTGCGTCCACCAACATGCTCCTCAAACATGTCATGCTGCCACTTGTCTGGTAACTCTCTGGGCTGTGGAGAACAACAAAAGAAAACAACACTTTCTTCAGATATTGTGTTCTGCCAAAAATGTTGATGAATTGGTGTTCACAATACTACAGAAATGTTAATTGATCACAAATTCCCAATATATCATGCCTGAACGCTATGAAGAAGGCTAGATTAAGACGACTATACAAAGAAACAACAATAAGCGGCAGATATAGGCCTAGAAAGCTAACCGCTTTGTGTATACCCAGCATGGCAGTTACTCCCTATAAACAGCGTGGGGAATCAGGCCAGGGGCATCATCCAGGCTTTCCATGTTAGAGTCCGTCTAAAGGGGATATTTTCCTTTGTTCGAATCTGAAATCCGTCCCATCGAGATGGTGGTGGAGTCGATGAAAACGGTTTAAGTCCTTACAAGACTGAATTGGGGAACCGGCATTTTCTCTCTCTCTCTCTGTAGCCATTTTGAGATTCAAGATCCAGCCCACAGCTCCTTCGGCTGCATATCGGCGAGGATACTAAATGCATTTAATACTTCAAAAATAAAAACCGTCGGGTAATTCTCGCACGCTGGCAAGTGGCCCGCTGCTGATTCTCCTCGACTGACCACTTCAGCTCAAACAAGCACCACGCACAGCAGCCATCTTGATAATGGAGCCGTCCATGTCTCGCTCGGGGACATCGTTTTACAAACTGTTTTTGTCACTGCTGCTCAAGGAAAGTGAAACAAGATGATGGTGGAAACAGCCCACAGCTTAACACCCAGAGTAGGTGCCGTCGTGTAGAAATGTGAAGCAAATCACGGGGCAGATAAAATATATTTCACTTTAACTACATCGCTTATGGAAGTCCATTATTATGTAATCGCGATTGATAACAACGCATCACAACACCTCGCCACGTTACTCTTTAGCTCCATTTTAACTGCTTCTCTTTCATACCCTGGTGTACGGAGTGGATCTGTTGTTTCTCTCACGGTTGAAATTATTCTGTCGACTCCGCATTGGCCTCGACGATCCACCGGCACGAGCTGAACTTCCACCCGACCCGGATGATCCTCCGCCGCGGCCGCGGCCGCTGCCTCCTTTCTTGTTCAACTTAATAATGTCGTCCAGAGACATACTCATCTTATCAGACATCGTGGTGCTTGAGCTTTCAGCTAGCGTTGAAGACGAACAAAGAAGTTTTGGCGTCGAGAAGCTGTTAAGCAGTTGTTTACCTCTGGTGGCGCGATGTTGAAACTAACGGAAATTGAATAAATATTATGCGGAAGTGACGGTAACATACTTATCCCCGCCCCATTTTTTCCACAAAAAACTTTATAGAACAATACTTACAGAGCAGCTTCAAACTAGACAATAAAACTTTTTTTTTTTTTAATAAAATGAAATGGCGTTTTTTTTTCTCATATAAAATTATTTGTTTAATGAATACGATGCTTCGCTAAAAGACAAACCAATGACTATACAGTATTGTTACTGAGAGCAGATAAAAACAAAGCAGTAAACAGTATTCAGAGAAATAAATTAGTTTACCAATTTAACTGTTAGGTGAATTTACCAACACTTATAAAACAAGGGCAATACTGATTTTGTTTCATATTTTCAAAATGTTTAGTTCGGTTTAGCTCAGTTTAGTTCAGGTTTTTACTGTCCCACAAGAGGAAATTCTTTTTTGCAGTACGGCAGCACAGAAACATAACACAATAAAAACACAATGAGACCACTGAAGACATTAAAAGTACTGTACATGCAAAACAGAATAGGCTACAATTAAAAGTTCAAAAGTTGATAGAAGGAAAACAGCAACAAAAACAGAACGGGGAGAAGATAAAAGTGCTAAACTACACAGACAGCCAAGAGGCAGTTTATGTCAGAATTAAAATCATTTATTTTGCATTGAGTAAATGAAAACTTGGAGACCTGTTGAACCAAATTTCAGAAACCTGGATCCCTGGCCAGAGGGAGAAGGTGTCAAATTCCTTAAAAACAGAATGGCTCAGATTTCTCTTACATCTACCTTGCATTTACTCACCACTTTGACAATGTAAGAGAGCAATGAGAAAAGCAGAGAAATATGTTTGTTTGGGTTTTTTTGTTGTTTTTTTTAAATTACCCCATTACTTTCCCTTTTTGTCTAAAACAAACACCCACTCTGATTAAAAAAAAGAAATCACTAAGAACCAAGTACCAGATGTTATTATGTTTGGAGATTGTTTTAATGATGAGTTTTTCTTTCTCTTTTTTTTTACACCATAACACTTATCTGTCGTCTATAATAACAATTTAGTTTGCAGATTAAGAACATAAAGTGTGAAAATCCAAAATAAAAGTAACACAACAGTTAACTGGAGTGCACCTGTGGTAAATTCAGCTGATTGGACATGATTTGGAAAGGCACACACCTGTCTATATAAGGTTAATGCAATCCGATGACTGTGAAACAGATCGTGTTTTTGGTCATGTCATGATAATTTGTGTTATATATTGGTCACCATGAGCCAAAACCACAATGTGTAGGAAAATATCTTCCTTTGGTGCCATCCAGTGGTCATCAATAAGAACACTGTGGCTGACAACAATGCACGTCACTTGATGTTTAAAATTGTTTGAAATCTGTGTTGAATTGAAAATAACTGAATGCATTCAGACCCATTTAGCTGATTTTTTTCAGTATTTATTTGTAAATACATATTAAAGAAACTGCATTCATGTATTTTATTACATGACAGAATGGGCAGCATCGCAACTGAAATAAAGTTGTAGTTTCATTATATTCACCACCAAAAATATTGTCTTTAATTTTAAAATAATTGTTAAATAAGTAAAGTGAGGCCAGATAAAACTTCTAAACAGTCCCCTGCAATAGTGCGGATGCTGTTGGGAAAGCCAGTGCCATTATATATAAATTCAAATTATTTATTTTTATGACTGTGACAAATTGAACAGTGAAATGATATCGTCAGAAAAAAGCGGTCTGGACAATGATAGATGTGGGTTCTTTTTTAATGTCTTTCATGTAAAGACACCACCCTGGTTATTGTTACTATTTTAAAATTTTAAATATTATAAACAACGCAGAGAAAAACAAGAACTATAGTCTCTCAGTGAAAAAAAACTATTGTCAGTTATTTGCACTCCACTCCACCAGCTTCTACTTAAACTGAGTCAGGAGGGTGTTTAACTAGATCCTGCTCTACCTTCTCCGATACGGACGGTAGGTGACGGTATACAACTAAATGTTGGTATTGCAATCCGCCTCAAAACTTAAAGAAGAAGAAGCAGCAGGTAGTATGCGCGAGTGCTGCCAAAGATCCTCTATTTGTCTGCTGTCTCTGGTGCCGCCTCCCAGTTCCCAGCATGCAGCCTGTCGTACCGGAAGCAGAGATTCCCCGGGTTGAAGTATTAGGTGGATGTTGTTGACTAACAACTGAATATAAAATGATTTCTAGTTTGCAAAGACACATCACATGTTAATTCGTGGATATCTGAAGGAGACTATAGACGCTGCCCCGTAAGTCAGCTGATATATTTGTGAACAACTAGAAGGAAAAAAAGCTAGAACAGAAGTTATCTGTGAACTGTAGCTCACATGCTAACGTTAGCTGCTTTGCTTCATATGGGGGTGTGTGGTTGAGTGTTTTCTGCTCCTGTAGACTTGTAGGATGAAAGTAAAGATCCGACAGTGGAACGGAGTGGCCTCCTGGTTGTGGGTGGCCAATGATGAAAACTGTGGGATCTGCAGGATGCCCTTCAACGGCTGCTGTCCAGACTGTGAGTAACCGAGCCAGCGTAAACGTCTGTGGGTGTTGGTTTCATATGCTGAAGACGGTGGTGGACAAAGTAGTGCATTTAGTTAGGTATTGTTGGAAGAATAATATTAAGATTAAAAGAATACACGTAACTAAAAAAAATAGATATATTCTAATATAAAATCAGTATTAAATAGTTATTTATGTCACAGGGATCTTTAGCATTTCTTTTAATTCAAACAGATCAGGCGTCCCTTCCTACCAGAGGGTTGGGTAACACATCCATAATTTTGGCCTCAAAATCTCACAAGTAAATCATGACATCATAACATAGCATATGTTTGTTCACTTATTTATTATCATTGTCACATTCAAAACTAAATTGATCATTATCAATTAATGCAGTAAAAAAGTAAATTCTCATCAACAATGTGCAGCAGTCATTCCCTCAAAGGTTTTATAAACAAAAGTTAAAAGAAATGCACAACATCTGCAGAAGTCCAAATTGAGCTGAAACGATGTAGAATAAGAATGACTTTTAAAAATTTAAATAGCATACTGAATGCGCAATATTACTGTAAATAAACTGTATGGATGATGTCTAGTCTACCATTTTACACTAAGTGGGATTCCGAACTTCCATATATATCAATATCAAGATTGTATCCCGATGGTGACTGTGGGTGTACTCTGAAATGTTTTCTGTTCTGTTTCAATCACTTGTAAAATTACAGCAATAATCTAAATATAGCATATTATAATACTGAAAAGCACTAAACATTAAACCATAATTTAAATTACTGTAACAGACACTCAGCACATTACAGCATTTTGAGAGTAATCAAACAGAACGGTGAGGTCAGGTGAAGTTAGTAGCACTTACATTATGTTGCAATGCTGCTGAACAGGGAAATGATAAAATAAAGAGAAATGTTCTGCTTGATTCTGAGGACTGAGCATGTAATTTAGTATTTTGCTTTGCTATATATGCGAGGTAAGAATTTAGCATTTTGGCTCTTATAATTAAGAGTTTTGCATATTGTAAAATTTCTGCCTTCCTGTTAAAAATCTGAGCCAAAGCAACTATTCCTTCTGATAATTCCAGTAGCTCACTCCAGGACGAGTGAACTTGATCGATCTTTCATTTATTGTTTTACGAATGCACATTTGACACTTTTCCATGGATACTCATGTTTTTACAAATAAAATCATTCATGATTTTTGTATAGTTAGTTATAGACAGGTGGAAAAGCGTCCAGTACAGTTTCCCCTGGGTTGGCTTGTGAGACTGTTGGCTTCTCTCAGGAGAGCTGCTAGTGCTCTCAGGACAAGCTTCCCTGCCATCAGCAGCAGAGCTGCTACCATCCTCGCTGCTGTGGCCAGATTTCATGTATTTTAAAAAGGCTGATATTTTGGCCTTACTTTCAGATGTTTTGGGTTGATGTCTGTGCATCTTTACTTTTAAATTGCCACATAACATAAGCTTTTATTGCACTTGATGTAGCGAGCTGTCTGCCTGCCTGTCCTCTGCTCCGCTCCACTCAGTGTGTGTGGGCAGGGGATAAGACACACACACGGTGAAACAGAAAGCAGAGAGGAGAGAGACACCACTGTTATTGACAGCAAAACACAGTAGAGATTATCACACTGAGCTGAAATGAAACGAAGGGGAAAAACGAGAAAAAGCATTTACATGTAAACATGTAAATGATGTAGTAATAGTGATCTATAAACAGGTATTTCTTTTTTTTTTTTTTTTTACTTTTTTTTTTTATTTAAATTTTCAATTAAAACAATTACAGTGTCAGGTTATACACACTTCACGACGCAATTATTCTCTCATCAGAGTCCTTATTGTCCAGTGGTGGTGGTGGTGTCCTCTTGCTGTGTTCTATAGTCTGTCCATTTCTCCCATTTTTCCTGAAATTGTGTCTCTTGTAATCGTAGTTTGTGTGTAATTTTTTCCATTACAAATATTTCTTCCACAGTGCACACCCATTGCTCCACCGTCGGTGGTTCTGCTCTATACCATAACCTTGTTATTGCTTTTTTACTTGCAAAACAGGTATTTCAATACATGATTAATAGTATTTTTTTCTTTCCAAATAATACATTGAACAGTGGGAAAACTGATATGATACAGTATTGAAAGTCTAATTTATGTCCTAAATGGCAATTTAAATTGCGTTGTGAGAGTTGAATTCTTTTCTCAGTATCTCTTAAAGTAAAACTAAAACAACATGCCTGACAAACAACAACACCCACTCTTTAGTATGAATTGTAAAATATTAAACTTGTTTTGCAGGCAAAGTGCCTGGAGACGACTGCCCGTTGGTCTGGGGTCAGTGCTCCCATTGTTTCCACATGCATTGCATCTTGAAATGGCTGAACTCGCAGCAAGTCCAGCAGCAGTGCCCCATGTGCCGACAGGAGTGGAAATTCAAAGAATGAACCTGCAGAGGTGCTGCTGCTGTATGCCTGTAGAGACTCACGCAAGCCTGTTCATGTGTTTCATTTTTGTATCAGTTGTAAATAATGTTTTTGTACTTCTCCATCTGATAAAACGCAGAACATTTTGAATATATTGCATTCTCTTGATAAATGAAGTATGTAATTAAATAAATAAAACGGATCAACATCACATGCACTGTATGCCTCTTGCTTTGCATGATGCATGTAAGTGACTGTTTCATCAGTGTGGTTGACTGCCTGATTACCCCAGAAGCCTCTGTGGCAGCTGTTTTGAAGCATATGACCTGAATTTCAATGTGCTGCAGACTGTTTCTGATTTTAATCCTTCTTGATGAGATTAACCAGATTGTTTTGTGTTTCCAGTAATGACTCTGAAGAGGCACTTTAATATGTAGTTTCTATCAGGTTAAAAACTTTCAATTTGTTATGTTAATATATTTTGGCACACTAATCCATTCAGACCAAGTCGTATCTTTAAAGCTCCAGTAGTTGATTATTTCCCCCTTTTGAGCTGCTTGGGGATAATGACATACCTTCACAGACAATCTGTCTATCCATCCAGCAGACAGAGCAACATTTGGAGTTGTGTTTCTGTCCACCTGATGCATGGAAGTCCAATATTCTCTCACCTATTAGCTCTCTAGCTTTGTTCTCAAACTGAGAAAACTAAAAACTACATTTTAGCTGCTAAATGCTTCTCTATTTTCCTCATTTATTTGCTAGCTTTGTCATTTGGTGCTGGGCAGGTAGTGTACAGTGATTTAAGTGTTTGATATTTATAATTAAAAACAGCTGCCTACTGGTGCTGGGGATCTGCAGAGCTGGGTCACATTTCTCTGTGGGTTTGATGTCAAGAGTCCCAATTCACATTACTCATACTTATTTCTTGCATTGTTACAGTTTTTCTCTGTCGCTTTGGTACATTTCTCAGATCAGAATTGAAATTCTCAAAACTACTTGTTCAATCTTCACATCATTGTGTCACTTGTGCAAATCAAAAAAGCAGTTTTTCATTTCTTTGAACAAGTTGCAAATGCTTTGGTTCATCATGCAAATGATTATGTTC
>NW_019525071.1:6336-6462 GCF_002814215.2 Seriola lalandi dorsalis | reverse complement strand
TATATATATATATATATATATATATATATATATACATAGATATACATATATATACATATATATATATATCTACATATATATACATATATACATATATATATATATATATATATATATATATATATA
>NW_019525071.1:3508-5737 GCF_002814215.2 Seriola lalandi dorsalis | reverse complement strand
ACTTTTCATCTGATGGCAGTGACATGTTCATTGACACAGATATTTACTTTTGAGAGATGAACTAAGGATTTTGAGCAAGAGACTGGCTTTTGCAGGTAATCCATGGTGTTTGGCTATTTGTACGAATTGTTTTGAGAAATTCACTTACTGTTTTGCAAATGTCGAGGATGATTCGAGAAATGTACCAAAGGGACTGAGAAAAACTGTAATATAAAAAAAAATTGGTTTTTGTGGCTTTAATTTCTCAGTTTCTCTGTCTTGTCGGTTTTTCACAATCTTAACCACAACATAACTGGTCCAGTCAAATATTATGAATTTAACAGATGAAAACTAACACTTGTAGCGTGTAGTATTTGTTGAAACCAATACATTTTGGCCATTGGTCATCAGCCATGATTAAGGTTGTTGACATGTTGGAGTAATAAAGTAATTCCTGGACATTTCATCTTTAAGATGGCAGTTCAAATGATAACTAGAAAATTCCAGGGAAATTTTGAGTGCCACGGGGGCTACTGCCGGGATGAGTACATGATTTATTTCCAGTGTTCAAAAGTCACCCTGATCATATTCTGGTTTTGAGAAATGTCTTGATATAAAAGACACTGATATAAAAAGGGAGAAATTTGGCAATACTGCGTTTTGACCATACATAACTGGTCAAATAAACTGGACAACAAAGAGAAGTATGTAGATTTTACAGCTTTCAGCATGTGTTGTGTTTGTTAATTTAATTTAGTCAATACAGCAAAAAAATCTTCTTTGAGTGATCTTTTCTTTTTTTTCCCATTGCTTAATTTACCAAGTATGACAGCACATGAGGAGTCAAACTTATTGAGAATTCAAGCAGGGGCTAATTATTTTCTGTAAAAATAAGTGGTATTGTACCTCTTAAAATTAGTAAAATTTGAAGGATGGAGGCACAAATGGCTCAACAAAAATGAACTTATTTGCCAACAGGTTGAAGCACATAGCAAGCAAGGAACCAATCAAGAAACAGGAAGCAGGAGAAGAAAAGAACAGACTACTGTCAGACACATACACAGAAATACCCAGAACGCTATTTTGTTGCCATGTCAATGTTTGAACAGGAAGGATTTCCCTGTAGTTCCAAAGGCCAAACGCATGGTGCCGGTGGATGGATGGGTAGTTGGACAATCACATGAGTGACATTACAGTAATTTCTACCTGATTCAATTAAATTAAAAGAATTAAGAAAATTAAAATAACACATGGATCTTCTCGCCACATTGCCAGATTATGTTTCTTCACAATAGAGAAAATATTGTGTTGAAGCCTGAATTTTAGAACTGGTGTTTTTGGCAATGTGCTCACCTATACATGAATGGCGCTCTGCGTTCTAAGTAGTTTGGCACATACTCAGCACCAAGAGTGTAGGTTTGCATATGGATGCACATGTCGCATATGGATGCACATGTTGCATATGGATGCACATGTCGCAATTTGGAGTGAAGTCATATTTGATCTTTCCAAGAGGCTACTACTCAATGACAACTTATTTAGGCATGCTAGCATTTGATTTACTGAAAGGGCGGGGGCTATCTTAAGGCTCACATCATGTGGGAATATCACAGTGGTACCTAACTTCACCAGAAAAATGTCAACTGATGTTATTTAACCAAGTTAGCTAACGTAAACTAGCAAGATGGCCTTGGCTTCTGTCTTCTATGGGCTAGCAGTCAAGTCAATTGTCAAAAGTAAACATAAAACGGTGGATATGTCAAACTATGAGTTGAATTTCTGTAGAGAAAAGCCATGAAAATGTCAACATGAATTCTATGACTGTTTTTATGTCTTACTATACTATGACTTTTATACCTTACTGTAATATAATGTTTTTATGCTTTATTATACTATGTCATTTTGATGCCATACTATGATATGATGTTTTTTGACGTTTTTATGCCTTACTATACTATGACAATTTTTGAAATTTTTATGCCTTGCTATACCATGACGTTTTGTGCCTTACTATATACTATGATGTTTTCATGCTTTGCTATAGTAGGAGCTTGTGTTGGGGCAGCATGGTGATACAATGGTTAGGACTGCTCCCCAAAACTGGGAAGGTCTTCGGTTCAAACCCTGTTTTGGGGCTTTACTATCCTATTTCGTTTTTTGATATTTTTATGCCATACTTTATTGTGCAATTTTTTTGCATTTTTATGCCTTACTATACTATGATGTTTTCATGACATTTTATCATAAAAG
>NW_019525071.1:2208-3488 GCF_002814215.2 Seriola lalandi dorsalis | reverse complement strand
GTAGAGAAAAGCCATGAAAATGTCAACATGAATTCTATGACTGTTTTTATGTCTTACTATACTATGACATTTTTATGTCCTACTATACTATGACTTTTTATACCTTACTGTAATATAATGTTTTTATGCTTTATTATACTATGTCATTTTGATGCCATACTATGATATGATGTTTTTTGACGTTTTATGCCTTACTTTACTATGACGTTTTTTGATATTTTTTTCCATGATTCCATTATTACGTTTTTGACGTTTTTATGCCTTACTATACTATGACAATTTTTGAAATTTTTATGCCTTGCTATACCATGACGTTTTGTGCCTTACTATATGCTATGATGTTTTCATGCTTTGCTATAGTAGGAACTTGTGATGGGGCAGCATGGTGATACAATGGTTAGGACTGCTCCCCAAAACTGGGAAGGTCTTCGGTTCAAACCCTGTTTTGGGGCTTTACTATCCTATTTCGTTTTTTGATATTTTTATGCCATACTTTATTGTGCAATTTTTTTGCATTTTTATGCCTTACTATACTATGATGTTTTCATGACATTTTATCATAAAAGGATGGTTCATAATATTTCACTGATAAATATACTATGATATATTTTATGCCTTGCTATACCATGAGTTTGTGATACGGCAGCATGCTCATACAACGCTTAATACTATTGCCTCACGCTGAGAAGGTCAACGGTTCAAACCCTGGTTTTGGGCTTTACTATCCCGTGACATTTCTATGCCATACTATACGATGACGTTTTTTTGGCATTTTCATACTTACTATAATATGATGTTTTATGCCTTACCATACGTTTTTATGAACTTCTATGCCTTTATATACTATGATGTTTTTATGAGATTTTATGCCATACTGTAGTATGACATTTTTATGCCTTACTATACTGTGACTTTTTTTAAAATTAAATGCCACTCTTCTCGCCATACTATATGTAGATTTTTTTTGGTATTTTTATGCCTTAGTATACTATGATGTTTTGTGCCTTACAATATTATGACGTCTTTTGACATTTTTATGCCTTGCTATACTGTGACGTTTTTTGACATTTTCACTCCATACTATAAGATGGAGATTTTTGGCATTTTTGTGCCTGACTATACCATGACGTTTTAACCCTTACTATACTATAATGTTTTTTGACATTTTTGTACCTTAGTATACTATGAATATTTTTAGCATTTTTATGCCTTATTATAGTATGACGTTTTTTGAAATTTTATGCCATACTATACTGTGATGTTTTTTTGATGTTTTAAGA
>NW_019525071.1:0-2188 GCF_002814215.2 Seriola lalandi dorsalis | reverse complement strand
AACATCACAGTATCATAAGGTATAAAAATGGCAAAAAACATCATAGTATAGTAAGGCAAAAAATTTCAAAAAACGTCATAGTATAATAAGGCATAAAAATGGCAAAAAACGTCATAGTATAGTCAGGCACAAAAGGTCACAGTATAGTAAGGCATAAAAATGCCAAAAAAATACATATTATAGTAGAGCATAAAAATGGCAAAAAACGTCATAGTATAGTATGGCATTAAATTTCAAAAAACGTCATAGTATTGTATGGCATAAAATGTCACAAAAACATAATATAATATATACTATAATGTTTTTTGACATTTTTGTACCTTAGTATACTATGAATATTTTTAGCATTTTTATGCCTTATTATAGTATGACGTTTTTTGAAATTTTATGCCATACTATACTGTGATGTTTTTTTGACATTTTCACACCATACAGTATGATGATGTTTTTTTTTAAATTGCATGCCATAGTATACTATGACCTTTTTTGAAATTTTATGCCATACTATACTATGATTTTTTTTTACATTTTAACGCCATATTATACAATGAAGTTTTTTGGCATTTTAATGCCTTAATATACTATGACATTTTATTTCTTAATATACCATAATTCTTCTGATATTTTTTTGCCTTGCTATGCTATGGCGTTTTATACCTGACCATACTATGATGTTATTTGACATTTTTATATCTTAGTATGATATGACGTTTCTTTACATTTTCATGCCAGACTATATGATGAGGTTTTTATGAAATATTATGCCATCCTATACTATGAGGTTTCTGAAATTTTCACGCTTAGTATGATATGACATTTCTTTACATTTTCATGCCAGACTATATGATGAGGTTTTTATGAAATATTATGCCTGACTATACTATGAGGTTTCTGAAATTTTCACGCGATATTATACGATGACGTTTTTTTGGCATTTTTATGCCTTACTATACTATGATGTTCTATGATATTTCAAGGAGTAGTATACTGATATTTCATATATCTTGCTATACAATGAGTTTGCAATGCAGCAGCATCGTGGTGCAATGGTTAGGCCTATTCCCTCACATTGAGAAGGTCGAGGGTTCAAACCCTAGTTTTAGACTTTATAATCCTGTGATGTTTTTTGATAGTTTCACGCTACACAACGCGATTACGTTTTTTGGCATTTTTATATGCCTTACTATACTTTGACGTTTTATGCCTTACAATACTATGACGTTTTATGATATTTCACGGAGTAGTATACTGATATTTTATATACCTTGCTATACAATGAGGTAGTGATCCAGCAGCATGGTAGTACGATGGTTAGGACTATAGCCTCACACTGAGAAGGGCAAGGGTTCAAACCCTGTTTTTAGGCTTTTATATGCTGTGACATTTTTGCGCCATCCTAAACTATGATGTTTTTTGACATTTTTATGCCTTACTATACAATGATGTTTTCATGACATTCTATGCCTAATGGACAATAACCTTTTATGATATATCATGGATTAGTATGCTAAGATATTCTTAATATCTTGCTATACCATTAAATTGTGCTGCAGCAGCATCGTGGTACAATGGTTAGGATTGTTGCTTCACAATGAGAAGGTCATGGGTTCAAACCTTAGTTTGGGGCTTTACTCTCTTATGATGCTTTTTGATATTTTCACACCACAGTATACGATGAATTGTTTTTCCATTTTTATGCCTTACTATACTATAATATTTTATGCCTCACAATACTATGATTTTTTATGATATTTCACGGAGTAGTATACTGATATTTTATATACCTTTCTATACAAGGCGTTCATAACGCAGCAGCATAGTGGTAGAATGGTTAGGACTATTCTCTCACACTGAGAAGGGCAAGGGTTCAAACCCTGGTTTCAGGCTTTTATATACTGTGACATTTTTGCGCCATCCTATACTATGATGTTTTTTGATATTTATATGTCTTACTATACAATTATGTTTTCATGACATTTTATGCCTAATGGACAATCTTTTGTGATATCTCATGGATTAGTATGCTAAAATATCCTTAATACCTTGCTATACTATGAGCTTGTGATGTAGAAGTATTGTGGTACAATGGTCAGGACTACTGTCTAACACTGACAAGGTCATGCGTTCAATCCCTGTTTTGGGGCTTTACTGTCCTATGATGCTTTTTGGCATTTTTATGCCTTACTAT
>NW_019525070.1:1816533-1896576 GCF_002814215.2 Seriola lalandi dorsalis | reverse complement strand
GGTCATAAAAATATCATATTATGGACAGGCATGATACGAAATAATATAATTAGGTATAAAAATGCCGAAAAACGTCATAGTATAGTATGGCATAAATCGTCAAAAACATCATAGTATATTAAGGCATAAAAGGTCATTAAAATATATTATGGACAGGCATGATACGAAATAATATAATTAGGCATAAAAATGCAGAAAAACGTCATAGTATAGTATGGCATAAATCGTCAAAAATACATCATTGTATATTAAGGCATAAAAGGTCATAAAAATGTGATAGTACAGTTAGACATCAAACAAGATAGTAAAATAAGTATAGTATGGAAAAATGCCAAAAAACGTCATAAATCGTCAAAAATACATCATAGTATACTAAGGTATATATGGTCATAAAAATATATTATGGACAGGCATGATACGAAATAATATAATTAGGTATAAAAATGCAGAAAAACGTCATAGTATAGTATGGCATAAATCGTCATAAATACATCATTGTATATTAAGGCATAAAAGGTCATAAAAACGTCATAGTAAGGTTAGGCATCAAACGAGATGGTAAAGCAAGGCATAAAAATGCCAAAAAACATCAAAGTATAGTATGGCAGAAAAATGCCAAAAAACGTCATAGTATAGTATGGCATAAATCGTCAAATATACATCATAGTATATTAAGGCATAAAAGGTCATAAAAATATCATATTATGGACAGGCATGATACGAAATAATATAATTAGGCATAAAAATGCAGAAAAACGTCATAGTATAGTATGGCATAAATCGTCAAAAATACATCATTGTATATTAAGGCATAAAAGGTCATAAAAATGTGATAGTACAGTTAGACATCAAACAAGATAGTAAAATAAGGCATAAAAATGCCAAAAAACGTCATAGTATAGTATGGCATAAATTCCCAAAAATATATCATTGTATATTAAGGCATAAAAGGTCATAAAAACGTCATAGTATAGTATGGCATAAATCGTCAAAAATACATCAGAGTATATTAAGGCATAAAAGGTCATAAAAAAATCATATTATGGACAGGCATGATACGAAATAATATAATTAAGCATAAAAATGCCACAAAAAAAAACAAAAACATCATAGTATATTAAGGTATAAAAGGTCATAAAAACCTCAAATTATGGTTAGGAATCAAACAAGATAGTAAAGTAACGAATATAAATGCCAAAAAACATCAAAGTATAGTATGGCAGAAAAATGCCAAAAAACGTCAAAGTATAGTATGGCAGAAAAATGCCAAAAGACGTCATAGTATAGTATGGCATAAATCGTCAAAAATACATCAGAGTTTATTAAGGCATAAAAATATCATATTATGGACAGGCATGATACGAAATAATATAATTAGGTATAAAAATGCCAAAAAACGTCATAGTATAGTATGGCATAAATCGTCAAAAATACATCATAGTATATTAAGGCATAAAAGGTCATAAAAACGTCATAGTACGGTTAGACATCAAACGAGATGGTAAAGCAAGGCATAAAAATACCAAAAAACATCAAAGTATAGTATGGCAGAAAAATGCCAAAAAACGTCATAGTATAGTGTGGCATAAATCGTCAAAAATACATCATAGTATATTAAGGCATAAAAGGTCATAAAAATATTATTATGGACAGGCATGATACGAAATAATATAATTAGGCATAAAAATGCCAAAAAACGTCATAGTATAGTATGGCATAAATCGTCAAAAAAAACATAGTATATTAAGGCATAAAAGGTCATATAAACGTCATAGTACAAGGCATAAAAATACCAAAAAACATCAAAGTATAGTATGGCAGAAAAATGCCAAAAAACGTCATAGTATAGTGTGGCATAAATCGTCAAAAATACATCATAGTATATTAAGGCATAAAAGGTCATAAAAATATCATATTATGGACAGGCATGATACGAAATAATATAATTAGGCATAAAAATGCCAAAAAATGTCATAGTATAGTATGGGATAAATCGTCAAAAAAACATTACAGTATATTAAGGCATAAAAGGTCATATAAACGTCATAGTACGGTTAGACATCAAACGAAATAGTAAAATAAGGCATAAAAATGCCAAAAAACATCAAAGTATAGTTTCGCATAAATCGTCAAAAATACATCATTGTATATTAAGCCATAAAAGGTCATAAAAACGTCATAGTAAGGTTAGGCATCAAACGAGATGGTAAAGCAAGGCATAAAAATACCAAAAAACATCAAAGTATAGTATGGCAGAAAAATGCCAAAAAACGTCATAGTATAGTATGGCATAAATCGTCAAAAATATATCATAGTATATTAAGGCATAAAAGGTCATAAAAATATCATATTATGGACAGGCATGATACGAAATATAATTAGGCATAAAAATGCCAAAAAATGTCATAGTATAGTATGGCATGAATCGTCAAAAATACATCAGAGTATACTAAGGCATAAAAGGTCATAAAAATATCATATTATGGAAAGGCATGATAAGAAATAATATAATTAAGCATAAAAATGCCAAAAAAAAAAAAAAAAAACAAAAATACATCATAGTACATTAAGGTATAAAAGGTCATAAAAACATCAAATTATTGTTAGGAATCAAACAAGATAGTAAAGTAACGAATATAAATGCCAAAAAACATCAAAGTATAGTATGGCATAAAAATGCCAAAAAACGTCATAGTATATTAAGGAATAAAAACATCATACTATGGCAAGGCATGAGATGAAATAATATAGTAAGGCATAAATGTCAAAAAACATCAAAGTATAGTATAGCATAAAACATCGAAAAAAGGTACATTAAAAAGGCATAATATATTTATAGTAAGAAAAAAAAATTCATAGTATAGTATGTCATTAAAACGTCAAAAAAAAATTGGTATTATAGTAAGGCATAAAAAGTCATAATACAGTGAGACATTTAAACATAGTACTGTAAGGCACAAAAAGTAATAGTATAGTCTGTCATAAAAATGTCAAAAAAGCATCATACTATAGAAAGGAATAAAAACATAGTATAGTATTTCATAAAAAGTCATAGTATGTAATGAAAATGTTAAAAAAAAAAAAAAAAAAAACGTCACGGTATAGGAAGGAATAAAAATTCATAATATAGTAGGGCATAAGAAGTCAGGGTAGAGTAAGACATTAAAAAAATAAAGTAAGGCAAAAAATAATCATTGTATAGTAAGGCATTAAAAGTCATAGCAAAGTAAGATATCAAAATATAGTTTAATAAGACATAAAATTCATAGTGCAGCGAGACAAAAACATAACATATAGTAAGAAATTAAGAGTCATTATAATGAGACAAAAGTCATAGTATAGTAAAGGCATCAGAAGTCATGGTATAGTAAGGCATTAAAGTAATATTATGTCATGAAAATTTCAAACATCATCATAGTATATTAACGCATAAAAAACGTCTTAATATAGTAAGACATGAACAGGTCATGGAATAGTAAGGCATAAAAAGTCACAGTAAAGTAAGATATAGTAGTGCAGCAAGACAAAAACATACTATAGTAAGAAAATAAAAAAGTCATATTATAGTAAGGCATAAAAGGACAAAGTATAATAAGGAAGAAAAAGTCATAGTATAGTAAGGAATAAGAAGTCATGGTATAGTAAGGTATAAAAAAAGTCAGTATAGTAAGGGATCAAAAGGGATAATAAGTTATAATAATAATAGTAAGGCATAAAAAAAAAATATCATAGTACAGTGAGGCATAAAAAGTCATAGTATAGTAAGGTCTAAAAATGTAATAGCATACTAAGGTATAGAGAAGTCATGGTATAGTAAGGCATGAAAACTCAAAGAATAGTAAGGCCAAAAAATGTTATAGCATACTAAAGTTATAAAAAGTCATAGTACGGTAAAGCAAAAAAAAAAAAAAAAAAAAAAAAAAAAAAAGTTAAACTTTAGTAAAAAAAAAAATAGAAGCATAAAAAAAAAGTCATTGTACAGTAAGACATAAAATGACAAAGGATAGTAGTCTAAGGCTTAAAAAGGTAATAGTATATTGAGGCATTGTAACAGACCGGAGGTAGAAGCAGATGCAACACACAACTCTCAGGATTCAGTTTTTGATATCCTTAAATATTCACCACAGGCAATGATTTAGGCTCCCAGGAACAGATAGCAGAAAATGGCACAGGCAAAAAATGTAACGTTTCTCCACGGGGAAACAGGAGTATACAGAAACTCACTTTCAAAGCGCTGCAGCAGGACAACGACCAAAAGCCACAGACAGAACCAAAAAACGCAATGCAAAGTTTCAAGGTCGGTTTCAGAAGGCTAGGTCGTTTACCGGGGAACAGGCGATGAAGGAGAAGCAAAGACAGGCTGTGTCGGCAACGTGAGATCCAAACGATGAATGCGGGAAAGTCTTGCATGGGAAACAGCGAAGAACAATCTGGCAGTGAGTGTGTGGAAAACTGGATACTAAATAGTGGCAGTCAAAGGGAATCAGGTGTGTGCGCAGGTAAGTGGCAGGTGTGTGTGATTGTCCTGATTGCAGTGGAACAGAGTGGAGCAGTCGTGTGGCAGAGTCAATTAATGAACTGAACTAAGAAGTGCAGGCTGTGACAGGCATAAAAATTCATAGCATAGTAAGGCATAAAAATGTCTATACTATATTAAGGAATAAAAAGTTATAGTATAGTAAGGCATAAAAACATCTTAGTATAGTAAGGCACATAAACGTGATAATATAGTAAGACATAAAAGAGTCATAGCATAGTAAGGCATAAAAACATAGTTGTATAGCAAGGCATACAAAGTCATAGCATAGTATTCTTGATGACATTTTCATTTGAGTTTTGGGACAGATTCAACTCATAATTTGATATATCCACTATTTTATATTTACTCCCACTAGCAACCTGACTGCTAGCCTAAAGAAGTCAGAAGCCAGGGTTACCTTACTAGTTAACACTAGCTAACATGGTTAAATAACATCCGTTGACATTTTTCTGGTTACGTTGTTTACCATTGTGATATTCTCACATGACGTGAACCTTCAGATCACCCCAACTAGCTCAAATGCTAGCATGCTTAAATCAGTTGTCTCGGAGACATAGCCTCTTGAAGTATAAATATGACTTCACTCCAAACGTAGTGTGAACAAGTTCACTCTAATATTGGTAGGGACATGTCCCTACTGTCCATATGCAAACCTACACACTTGGTGCATACAGGCATTTCCTGCAGGCAGAGCAAATCAGTCTAAACTTGATTCACATCGAAATTGCATAATTACATGAAGTAATTTGGTCGTTCATTCAGGGCCATCACTAGCTTGAACTAACGCTATATCTCATTTTCACAAAATGTCTCATTATATGGTGCAATTCAGTGAAAAGTATCATGGAACCAGACAATGTGAAAAGCCAAGATATAAAGTTAACAAGAAAGAAGAAGTTAATGAGGAAATTTAAGAGCAGTGTTGCACTGTTGCAGAAATTAGTGTGACGGTTTGAATAAACTGCTCAAGTCCTCAAGTTAGACTTAAAACACACCATTAAATTTTGCTCTTGAGACTGTCATTAGTATGCAGATGTTATAGGACTTTCTCGCCACAGCTCTATCAAGAGATCTCTCTCTTAACTAGAGACACTGGTTCATTCAAGATGCTATCTTCTTATGGAACATCCTTTTCTGTCATTTCATTATCTCCTCTTGTTATGATGACATACAGTGCTGTCCAAGTTATTTAGGTACTAGTTCAAGTAAAGATGTTTGTATTTACTGAATTAATTTTATGCAAGGAGCAGAAAACAAAAGAGCTAAATCACATCAATATGTGGTGTTCCTTGGTACACTTGTGCACAGTTTCTGAAGGTACTGGGCAGATAGGTTGTTCTAAGCATGTTGGAGAACTTGCCACACTTCTTCTGTGGATTAAGTCTTTCTTAATGTCTTTTATCTCTTCATGTAACTCCATGATGTTGAGAACAGGGCCCTGTGGGGGCCAGACCATCTATGTCAGGAGTCCTTGTTCATCTTGTCTCAGAAGACAGTCATTTATGACTCTGGCTGTATGTTTGGGGTCATTGTCATAATGGATAATGATTTTAGAACTGACTGGATGCCTCCCTGTTTTGTACCGTGTGATGGTACCATGTGATAAAAACCAGTTAAAACCCCTTAAATCACTGTCACCTTAATCATACATCCATTCTAAGTCATGCTAAATTATACACATGCACATTGCTATATAGCCAACATTAGCATTAACAGCTATTCCCTTTCCAGTCTAGTGCACATTCACCATTAAACTTGATTCCTTTCCAGGGCTGTCAGTGGTGGAAAGCAACCCTCATGTTTTGCTTCTATTAATATAACTAATTTCCTTCTTCTGGAGTTATCAAGCTAACCAGTTCGCCCCGGCCCAGTATGCCTATCTTGGCACTTTCGTGTACCAAGTCACTGTTGCATCCAGTCTGCCCTGAAAAAGTATCAGAAGGTGTGTAATGACCTATTGTAAAGGCAACAATGGCTGAAACTCTTGGAAAGACTGGTAAGTCAACAGCGATTAATGCCATCGTTGGCTATATAGCAATAGAAAAACTTACAAATAGCCCCTTTGAATTCTAGGAAGAAAACAATATTGCAAATGCTGTTTATCATAGATTTGGATATAAAACAATGCATGAAAACAATGAATATGGTATATATCATTGTACAATTTTCACCATCTGGATCTACAGCATGAGTCCAATATCATAAATACTATGATTTAGTGTAGATGGCCGTTATCAGATGCACACTGCTTCAAATTGTTGGTTCACTACTAGCGACAGTGCTGGGTGCACTATCTGAGCTGCTTTTTCAGTTTGTGCTGTGGAGCCAAACATACATTGCATCCAAGTCAAACAGTGTTGCTCTATGGCACACACGGATAATTGGTAAATTCTCACAGCTTAAGGCCATGAATATTATGTGTCAACAAATGAGACTGCAGACACTGGCTTATCATGGCTCTCAGCATCTGCGACTGTAAAAACTTCAGCACAGTTGCTCTGCATTAAACCCGTTATTTTATGGTTTGAGGGGGCTACAGTGGGGTTTTTCCATGAAGCCATACCTAATTCTTGAGGACTTAAGACATTCAATTTTGCATGGTTTCATTTGCCAACATCCTAATTCGGCTGTAGTACACTGGAAAAACTCTCATAAAGACCAAAGACTTGGCACTTCTTGTCAAAACGCTTTCTCTAAACAATGAGAAAATCTGTGCTTAAATCGTGGTCGTATAATTTTCTATATCCAGCCAGCTACTCAGTTTGTGTCTGAGTTACAACAACAAACTGAGTGTAACTGAAATTTTTCAAAGTCTTTCTCTCTTAATTTATTTAGAGATAGCAAATGCCAACCAGAATTCGGAGTAGTGTGACTGTCAAATGGGTGTCAAAGTGTGCACATGGATGCTGTTAAAACACCTGGAAGAGAGAAAAAAAGAGGAAAGAAAATCAAACACCAAATCTTAACTCTGACTCCAGCTGCTCTTCCAAACAGGCTGAACTGCTCAGTCACTGCTGCTGGCATCATCGCAGACGGAAACACGCCCGCTCACTTATCGCACCCACTTTCCAGCTCAGTGTCTCCCAGTGCATCACGCTAAACCCCTCATCATCTAGTGCATTGGTGTGTAGCAGTGATTGGATAATGACTCATATGTAAATACTTGAATATCTAAGCTGAAGTTTTTCTCCTCTTCAGACTGTAGTAGGTGCTGCAGAAGTTCACACACTGCCTTCTCAGAGCTGGAGTTTCCAGGACAACATAACACAATGCGACCCATTTTTGTGTCTGCTCTTGAATAGAGGCCAGTCATCCAAGCTCTGCAGATGGCACATTTATATTCATTTCACAAATGGTACACAATTCTGAAGGATCTGTTGTGGTGTGTTATGGGAGGTTTTCATTTGCATCATTTTGAATCCAAAATTGAATTAAACCAAAAAAAAGTTACTAAAGTAAAATATGGCAAAATAGTGGCAGACTTTTTTTATGGCAGCCAGTGAAAGATAAAAACTGCATAGATTACAGTTCCTTCATAGCTTTCTCTTATATTTCTGCCCCATTTTCCTTTGAAGTCATGAAATTCTGCCCATGTATGTCCCTGTGACCTAGAGCAGGTCACGAGATTAATTGCCTTGGCATTCCTGGTGATCCTTCTTCCACCTTAAGGTTCTTTAAGTATGGGCATCACACACCAGACTGGAAAGTCATGGTCTGGAAGGAGTGACCCCCCCTGGAATAAAACACCCAGATGGAAGAAAGTAGTAAGAGAAATTAGACATAAGGAAAGCTACAGTGTGACATTAGATGGCCTGTGCAGTACAGATACTTCAGAATTCTGCCCCATGCAGGATATTGGATGGTTTGTCTACTCATGTGTGAAAGCATTGAAGGGCTCTGGGGGCTTTAGGAGAAAATGCTTGATGATCCACGTCTTGTAGGCCCATAGTTTAGCCTGGCAGCAGCACTGATAAAACAGGCATTTTTTCCTGAATTTTGATTGTCTTTGATTCAAAATACAAGACTAAGGGAAATCAATAGAGTTATTAGAATCATGCTTCTTGCTGGGAAACCAAACATTCAATAAAGTGATGTTCTAACATGTTTGTTTTTTGTTTGTTTTTTTCATTATCAATACCCATTTTATGGAACATCTTTTTTTCATCATCATTTTGGCCACAAGAGGCTGAAGTACAAGTAGGACTAAAGCATTCATGTGTTCTTTCTTTAATTGCTCCATATACTCTAAACACAAGGTACATAATTCACCTGTTTTTGCAGATGAAAAAAAAAAGGAATGTAGAAAAAAAGATTCCAGTAAAATGTATTTTTTCACCTTCTAATATTTCTGTTTGTCACCTGTTTTTACGCATAAGAAAAATGTTACTTTAGAAAGACTATTGTGACAGCAAAAAAAAAAGAAAAAAACTTTTAACAGTTCTTAAGACTTAAACAAAGGCAAGAAAACAATTTAGATCACCAATTTTATTTTTCTCACTTGCCTTTCAGGGCTTCCGTACCATGTCTATGATTTAAGAGAAAAAACAAAACAACTTGCAATAACGCTTTAATCTGGGTCTGTTGCTTTGCAATTCTTTTTCCCATTAACTCTTGTTGATAGGGATTAGGCCCCCTGAACTCGACATCAATGGTGTTAAAGGCAGAAAGGATCCATTCAAAGATGATTAACAAATGGAAATGTGCTAACTGCTTGTCTCAGAACAGCCCTGACCCTGATTTAAATATAGCTTGTCCACTACAACTGATCCTGATTCTTTGACTGTGACCTGGTGTCTTGCCTTCTGGCCGTGCTGCAGCATGTTCAATAATGCAGGGCCAGAAAGCAGCAGTGGTGGTGGTGGTGGAGGGGGCATGAGTTAAGAGCCTTCCTCAATACCACTTCACTCCTTCTTAAGCAAACAGAACAAAAGGTGAAAGGATCAGGCAGGAAACAGGGGATCTTAACAAACTCAAGACAAAGGACAACTTGAGCATAGGGGAAGTCTTGGTGTCCAAATATGTGGAGGGTAGCAAGAAACTGAAAAAATGTTGACTTAAATCACCACAATATATTTTCTCCCATGTGTGTTTACTCCACAGTCCAGTGGAGAGAGTCTGAGATGGTGCCTTAAAGATCAAATCAACCGTGTACATTTAATATCATGGTAAAAAAAAAAAAGTAATTTCCTCTTACCAGACCATCTGAGATTTTGCTGGAGCTCACTGACCTCGCAGCTGGACTGAGCAGCGGGGTGATTTCGGGGGAGGAGTGCTAACACTGAGCATAGACCAATGTGCTTCAAACTGACCAGAGACTCACTGAACCTAATTACTGCCATTACGTAGGATTTTTACAGGGAACGATCCACTAATGGAATTTATAATCACCTTGTTTAAAAGCTGGAGCTGTTGGTTTGGGTACATTTTAATCAGATTGGTGCAAAGGTTTGCTCAACAAAAAAAAAGACATCATCACCGTGGGTGAATAGAATGGCTTGTTCTGGAGAAAAAGAGACACCTCAGTTATCTTAGCTCAACAAACCCTCATTGGATACATCTCATGAGAGGAAAATTTCCATACTTTAAATGTTTAAATCCCGTCTTTTCATCTGTCCAGCATTCAATTTACAAGCTCCATTGGAAGAGGATTTTTACTTTCAAGCACAGATGACTTCTACCCAAAGCTACTATTCATGCTCCTTTGCCTATTCATCCATTCACTATTATTAAGCCAATTTCCATTCAGCTTATTTTTTTGCCTTTTCAAATAAACTCATTAACTGTATCTTTTGTTGTGGGGTCTCCTGAGAGAGGACATAAAAGCAAGGATATACCATAGTTCCAGACAGCACTGTAGCACTTTCAGGACTGCAGATTGAACAACACAATATTTCACTCCCAAGTGTGTCCGAATATCCAGAATTATCAAACGGAAGCATAAAAAGAAAGCTTTAGTGCCACACTCAGCAGTCACAATTCAGCAACACTCATCTCAAAAGATGGAACTTTGCAAAGATGAAGAGTTAGGGCTAAATTCTTTGTGCATGTGACAGTAATGAAGTGAATTCAGGTAAAAGCCATTATCCCTTGGTGATTTTACAAGATGAAGACAAAAGTGTGCAGAAGTTTTAGAAATTATACTTTGCAGTATGAAAAACCCGATGTGTGGATTGTGGTAAACCACAGTAAAGTTTCAGTGTTTTTAAATATATTGATCCATGTAGTGCCCCTGCATACAGTGGTGGAAGAAATATTCAGATCATTTACTCTTCTAACTGAAATTAAAATGATTTTTTTTTGTCTTCTAGAGAATACATACGTAGGATAGAGACACCTCAGAATTGTACTTAAGTGCAGTACTTTCCACCACTGCCTGTATATGGTATTTGGCACAAATCTCTGAAAAACAGTAAAACAAAAATCTGCATTTCTTATTTTGCACCATTCAAAAGACTGTGTCTCTGTTGAACCCAGTCAATAAAAAAATCATCTGAAGAGTGCATCTTTATAGTGTATGCCATCATACTCTGACTTTCTTGCTGCTTTGTTACAACACACATGTATTTATGTAATGAGTCATCCCAGTGCAACATTATGCAATGCACCGCACAGTGGGTGTTTTTCAGTACACAGCCTAAGATGCAGTAAGTGTACATCCCCCTACCTACCCTGCCCTCTTTTGTTTTTGTGCCTCTTTGATGTATTGTAAATTGTATTCCTGCGAGGACACACATGAACTGCAGGTATCAAAGGGGCCGTTCAGAATATACATATTCCATTTAGTATTATCAAAAAATTTGAATTTTAAACAGAAAATGTGATGTTATGGTATAAAAGGTCAGGAGAGAGACTAGTGCATACATTATGAGCATACAAATAGCAGTGATTGCTTCCACCTACCCTTTCCAACCTGCCTCCCTGCTCAAACTCATTTGTATAAAGAAGTGAAAAGGGAGTATGATGAGTGCAATGGTGCTATCTGCTGTTCACTGGGTTACACTGCACCGAATTACATCCTGCACCTGGATGTTAGAAAGCATGTGGGTGGGAAAAGGAAGCAAACATCCCCACAAAATGCAGCATACTTTAACCTTCATTATCACATTCAGAATGAAGGATCTTTTTTCTCAAGTTTCAGATTTAATCACTCACTAATTCAAACTACACACGTAGGATATTCTTTTAGTCTGAGAGCTGCAGAGCTACAACTGCTACTTACTCCTCTTTGTTAACACCCTGTTTCGTATGTTTTTTCAACGATTGCACAGAGTATGGTTATGTAGAGTATCTTTTGTATCCATGTATGATGTAATAATATAAGGTATTTTCGACAAAGACACAGTAAGTAAAGACAAGGGCAATCTATTTAAGCAGGCATTGTTACCTCAATTTGAGGAAAAAAAAAAACCTTGTGGGCCCATTAACTGTACAGACAGCTCCACCTGCTGTTTAGACTCTATTTATTACCCACAGCAGCTCTGTTGGGGCAGAATAGATATCTTCTTTTGGATGAATTTACTGCATCTATCTTTCTTCCAGAGTCTTTAAATGCAGCATCCTTTTGGTAGGTGATAAAGGAGCTGGATACAATCATCCTCAGCGTAGAACGGTGCATTTCGCAGCAAGCAGGCTGATAAACATCTTACTCAGTGGAGAGCATCACTCCGTGGTGTAACATAACACACACATCCCTAAATGGTGTGTTGTTTAATCCCTCTCGCTCCCCTCCTTGTTCTTTACATGTTCTTTATGTTCTCTTATGTCTCACTACCTGAATGTGGGGGTGGTCCCATCCCATTACCAGCCCCCAAAGAGATGAACGATATCCCTATAGTGATATCCATCACGGCATTGGCCCTTCAGAGACTAATAAGGGGAGAAAAACTGGGGCACCTGGAGGCGGCAGTGATTGATGATGTGCTGAGGTCAATGTGACCAGCCAATCATAGCTCAATAAGGCCTATACCAAGCACGATCGTCTCAGGCCTGTTGCTGTGTGGGTGAAAAAGACAGGTTGTCAGGGTATAACAGTATAACAGTTTAATTTGAATGTGGTTATTCTCATGTTTGGATCTGCAACAAGTGAAAATGGTGCCACCAGGAATCAAATGCCCATTGTGGATTGGGCAGAGGAAGGAATGAAACACGTTTACCTGCATTCACACAGCTGTCTGCTCCCTGCTGCTACGTGGTGGCATGTAATCCACAGGATGCCTTTGATTTCTTTGTACTGTCATTGTCTGTTCAAACATAACCATCAGAGCCAGCAAGAAGAGAACATGTGTTTATATATTGTACAATACAGACACACACACAACCACACACACACACACACACACACACACACACACACACACACACATCTATATATAAGGATATATATATATATATATATATATATATATATATATCCTTTCCATCTTTCATGTTGTTCGGCTGAAGTTTTCTTTATTTCATAAGTCTCTTCAGTCTTTCCTCCTTTCATAAATACTCTTGACAGTGTATACAGAGATGAAAGGTCCAGAGAAATCTGCTGTGCTGTCCTTGTATTGTCTGCCTCAGGTCTCCCAGTAGGAAGAATGTAGGTACACAGAGAAAGTCAATATTGACCCTAGTCTCCCGCTTTGTCACCTTCACAGAATGATACTGGCTTTCTTTGACCTCTGAGCCGTCTTACGCTGTGTTTGAATGGTAGCAACCTCGGATAGCTGCAGAATTTAACTTTCTCAGGTGTTGTGCCTGCGCCTGTATGTGACTGGGCTGGTCTGCAGATGTCATGAATTGATTACAAAAGTAGATGGTGATGGAAGAGAGTGCAAGAAGGGTGACTGGATTATATAACCAATATAGAACTTTTCACAAACAAAACCTGTCACACAGAGACATTACAGTGAAGCCGATGCATTGTCTGTGAATGCTCAAAGCAATTGTAGGACGTTGAAATATTTTATTCCTTCCAAAGCAATGAAAAGACCTTTTTGGCTGACAGAACTGTACAGTTAAGTGAGTTTTAGAAATCCAGCAGGTGTCAAATAAAAGTACTATAAAATATTCAGTGAGTTATGTAATATCTTTAATACATTCACTTTTGCAAACTTTGCATCACTAATTAATGCTTTTGTTTCTCATCTGTTGTAAATATATTCTATATTTTATAGAGAAATCATTTATCTGTATTAAAGTTTAATGTATGATAAATGCAAATATCCCAAAACATCCTTAATCAGTAAAAATCTGGTCATTTTTAAATTTCACCTGGGTAACATTTTAATAGCATTGCTCAGTGTATAGCCCACCTTTACGTACCTTCTTTATGCTATGGAGAACTGAATGGATTATCAGAAATGCCTGATTCTCTTTAGAAGCTTAAAATAGTGTGATAGTATTAGGATTGTAAAAAATGACATGTTTATTAAGAGTAATTAACTACAATTTCCCCTCACTCATTATTATTATTTTTAATTGTCACACAGCACTTTGCTTGCATGCAAGTTCAAAATGTTTGTGTTTGACCTTTGACCCTGAGCAAAGAGAACAGAATGGGCTCATTCATGGAAGCTGTCCCACATCATGCGCCTGGTGTTTCTCCTCTGCTGTAGTACCTCGCACTCTGACATATAAATTAGTGTGGGAACAAATATTAGTGTGGGACCCAAAAAACCTTAGTGGTAGTTCAAAGGAGGTTTTAAAGGATTCTAACACCAGCTCATTTATAGCAGCTTCTCTGCCCAGGGCATTCCTCCATGTGACGAGGGTGGGGTACATCTGAGGAGGGCTGCTTTACAGTCTTCAAACTGCAAATTTCTTGTGTCAGTAGAAAGTTTATTCTTGTATTATGGTTGAGCTTTGATCATATAGGAAAACTATTGTATGATTTTCCATGTATATATGGAAAAAGTGTCAAAATAATCTCAACACACGGGACAGGCTCATTTGTTGTCACAGTTAAACTGGTCTACGAGTCATTAAAAACACTGCTGCTGCATGTTCGTTTTTTATATTTCACTCTTGTCCACTTGCTTTTTCTTTGCTGTCTTATGACAGTAGTTCTATATATTTCAGCGCAGGGGATTATTCCAGCCTTTGATGATAGCAGACAGTGTTTTCCATGGCCATGGGTCCTATCTTAGAAGAGAAAACAAGTTGGTGCTGTTCAATCCACCTGTCAAAAAACAGAAGCATAACCATAGATAATCCTTATGAGAATTCACCCAGAAAAAAGGCAGTGCTGGTGTCGTCCCTATATCAGAGACTTTTGGTGTGTATTCTCTCGCCTCCCCCTGCTTTACCCACATCATCTGAGGAGAAAGAAGTAGAGGAGCAAAAAGAAAGGGCAAAAATAAAAGAATAGTGCTTTCGAGATCCATTTTTAAACTAACATACCAGATGTGCTTTTTGTCTGCTTTTTGCCCAGAGAGAGTTAATTTCACCTTGTGAAGCTGTTTTCAGGAAACTCCACTTCTATAATCCAGGAAAACTTATCAAAACCAGACCTATCATCAGGTGCACACATGGGAAATCAAATGCTACCATCCATTCCAGCTGCTTCCTCCCTCTGTTTGAAAAATGTGTGCAGGAGCCTCTCAACAGTGTGAAATTACTCCCCTGGGTGGGCAGAGAAAAGGCATTCAGCCAAAGAATGACACCTGGATTCCACTCAATGTCCCCTCATTTGTCATGACTCGGCTGCACGGCACAGGCACAACTTACAGAAATGTCATTTTTTTGCGGTGCACTATAAACTGTTGTTGCTGATGCTGTTTTTCGTCATGTTGAGAAACAATCTTGTAGCCTTCGGGGTTGTTTTGTCAAGGATCCTTGTCCATGCTCTCAGTTCCACTAACAGTTTAGCAATGTCTGGAAATAACTCTCTTCACAACTTTTACATTCACTTTTACAGTGACTTAACCTTTTACCTTAAAAGTTAAACAGGATATCCATGTTCTTATTGATTATATCCCTTTTGTAAGGACAGAAAATGTTGCCCTGTATGTGCACAGCATTACAATGAGTCTTTTTCTCCTCGAAATAATACGAAATAAAAATGCAAAGGGGGGTATGGCAGAAATGGGAGAAAGAGAGCAAAACAGTGCAAGTGTTTTTATGGCAGACTGAGTCTGATTGGTATGAAAGTCACATTGTGCCTGAGGAGTGTGAAGGAGAGTCATTACATCCACAGAGGAAGCATGGGGAGGTTCTCTTTTTGAACTCTGTGCATTTGTTTTGAAGTTTGCTTCCAATTATCGTGACTAAGTCACTTCCTCGGGCTAACATTTGGTATTTAATGTGAACATGTCACACACATTTTCCAAACTGGTGCTCGTTTGTTCTAGACTGCATTCTGCCACTTTTTCTTTTTTTAACTGTTTTATCGTGAATATGTGCTCTTAATAATCTAATCTAATAATACTGTCATTATCTGTTCATTAGATTAGAAGACGTTTTTATACATGATATGCGCGGAACCTATGTTAGTATTGAAATATGTAAAAAAGATTATTGTTTCATGTTGATTCTTTCAGAAAAAATAGCACATGTGCCATTTCTACGTGATGGGTGTTACCGTGAAGCCAAATTCTCTCATCGCTAATAAAACTGTACTGCATGTCTTCTGTCTTGAGTTGAGGCACAGCTGAATCCACACAGCCTTTATGGGCTGTACTTGCGTCACAGTTAAACTCTACTCACGTATGCTCTGTGCATGTATGGGTGTTAAGATAACCGGGCAAGTTTACTTTACTGTTAATAAATACTGTATGTATGATCACAGCCTCGGAGTGGCCAAGGTCATAAGTCCCCTCCTTTCAATTCTTAAAAGAAAATTACAAAAGCAGTTTTGCACGTATGATAAAAGACCACAGATTGGAACACTTGGTTGAGGTTGTCTACTGGTAAAGTAGGAATGTGTGTGTGTGTGTGTGTGTGTGTGTGTGTGTGTGTGTGTGTGTGTGTGTGTATGTGTGTGTGTATGTGCACGCGTGCGCGCATACATGCGTGTGTGTGCGTGTGGCTACACATGTTAATTCCATGCATGAATCTGTCACTGGCTATTAGTCTCAATGTGCATGTCTGTGTTTGTGCTGCAGCCTGTCTGTGCAGTTGTGTAGCCTTGCCGAGTGTTTTGCAGGCTGTCACTCGGGTGATCCATCTCGTCTCCTCACCCTGGTGCTGATTTGCCACAAGCTGGGGAATTTCCCCAAGACATTACACTGGGGTTTAAGCCTGAATCTGACATAAAAATGCTATATTTCATTACAGCAACACAATGACCATCCAGTATTTTTTTTATTTATTTTTTTGTCATTTGAGTACACTTTAATGAAAAGTACTGCATCCTTTTTGCTCTGTAAGAACTTACAACTGAAAATATACTGCTGTATGTCAAAGTCAACATTAACATTTATAAGCTTACTTTATTGCCGCCTGCCCACTCAAAACTGCCTTGCAGCTGGTTAAAGATTACTTTGTTGGGTTCTGAGGGAAATTCAAAAAATCTCCTTGGGATACATAAATGGCCGCTAGAGATTTTTAGAAACCTGAAAATGTTTGACTCAGACTACAAAAAATAGAAGTTGTATTTCTTTAAATTTCAGATATATAGACATAATTCCTACAGAGGCAGTGACAGGACCAGCACATCACAAAGAGAGAATATAATAGTGGTTCGCCCTCTTGTAAGAACCTAACCTTTATGGGGAAAATAAAGGGCTAATAGTCATTGCGCTGCCATACCATATGTTTTACATTGGTTTCCACTCCCATACTGCAGCTTTGCTCTCACAGGATGACGTTTGAGGAAGGTTCTGCTCCAAAGAAACAATAAAAATGCCAGTAGCGCTCTCTTTAGGCTACAGGTTTCCATTTACTACCTGTTTATGGATACTCAGTGAAGTATATATCAGTCCTTATTCTATTTCATTATACATTCACCAAATGTTTCTAGTAGAGGAAGGCAACAAGCTATAAGTGCAGACAGATACTGTGTCAGTTACAGTGTTGGCATAATGACAGAAGACACAGAATAGAAGA
Organism: Seriola lalandi dorsalis; assembly: GCF_002814215.2. Lineage (NCBI taxonomy): Eukaryota > Metazoa > Chordata > Actinopteri > Carangiformes > Carangidae > Seriola > Seriola lalandi. The sequence goes on along the minus strand of NW_019525070.1, from coordinate 1,879,007 downwards.
AGATATTGATAAAAAGCACACCTGCATGCATATAACTAACAAGTACATGGTGCTTATGCTCTGCGCATACTGCAGGACCACTGACCAAGAGCAATATGTGCTGCACATTTCATTATTCTTCTTCACTTGTCATCATTTCCTCACAATGTGCGTTGTTGATCTCACAGCCAGGATTTATTTTCACATGTGTTTTCAATCAGTAATATGAGTCATGCTCTTCTCAGTGATAAATATTACGTTGATTACATAATGTTACACCATCCACATTATGTCATATCTACAACTTACAGTCTCCTCGGAGGGCGTGCAGCAATCAGTATCATTGTTTATCAGCTTGACACAGTGTTAGTTGTGCTAATGTAAAGTGTTAGTTTAATGACATCAGCCATTACTGCATCATATAGTCATTAAGCAGAGCTAAAAGCCACTGGGATTAAGGCTCAGGGATTGGTATTGTGTAAATAATGGTATATTCTTAACATAATAATCGCAATAATTATCATAAGCCTTGGTCAGTGAGCAGAAGCTAATATGTTTCAGTGCTGTAATGATAGACGATGTGTTTGGTGCTGTGACACTCTAGTTGACCTGGCTGTTTGAGATCATGTGGGCCATTCAGAGACCTACAGTATATACAGTAGTGACACAAAATAAATAATTCACAGACAATTGCCCACAGGCACAGCAAATTGTATGAGGAAACCCCCGAGCGAGGCTGTTTGAAGGAATTACTACACATTGGTAAAAGGGTCATTTTGCCATTTATTGCACATTCAGGGCAAGTTGACTTCAAGAAGTGTGGAATAGTACTATGCTAGTAACGTGTATAAAAATATTTATAAATATGTTTATGTATTATTTAGTTGTGTGACAACATAAACAGAGGAAGCCTTGGAAATCACCAAACACCTGAAAGTCTTTAATTTTCACTGTATTTTTCACTCAAAAACCATTTTATGTTGATTATTTTGTTTTTGATTATGTACTTTATTTTTATTTAAATGTGACTTAAGTTTTAAAAGATGTGTTTTGCTGCATGCTTTGTTTTGCTTTGAATGACTGTGCTATAATCAGGGTCATCTTGAATTATTAGCAACAGCGGAGGAAGCTTTGGATTCCGTGGAACATTCATACATTAATGAAATACATACTCGACTTAAAACTTTCAATATGAAGAATAATTTCACTTTCTCTATAGTGTGTGACAGCCCCTCACCTGAGTCAGTTCGGACACAGAACAGATGACGATATTCTTCCCATGTAAAATTAACAGCATATTCTACACATATTGCCAACCAAAGGTACTATTTCAGAGATACTGTATCTGTTACCTTATGGTAGTTATCCCAATATAGAATGTGTACAAAAATTGATTGCATCTTGAAACTGCCTGTCTTTTGCTGATACAATTCAACCATTTTCTGACTCCTTTTCTCTGGCACTGGAACCAGCCGAGTTAATGAGTAAATAACTTGCATTGGCCACAAACATCTGAGACCCTGTGCCTTTATTAGTTTTGTGTGCATCCAAGAATTGTTTTATATTTCTAGGAATGCTTCATATAAAAAATAAGCTGACGGCCAGAGGTTGAAAAATAAACATTTTCTCTTTCTCTGTTTTCAATCAGGCAACATGCTGTTAATGCTACAGGATTAGTTAGTGGGATCTCTATAAGCCATGACGGAGCGGTGCCATTGAAACCACCAGAACATTAGTCATAGTCTGCATAATAATAATATTTTACATGGCTGTCCACTGACGATGTAAATTTGTTGCCCAGCCTGTGAGTTAGCTCAGTTTAAGTGTTGTGCACCTATTAGGCCAGTAGAGGCCAGGGCACATTAATAGTTTTTTTACTTGTACTGAGAAGAAGTATTCTTGGAGATTCAATTAAATGTATGATTACGGTTGTTTATTGCCATTACTTGAGTGTCTTTACTTCATATGCATTTCTTTTATGTAATTCATATTAACTTACATTTATTATGGGGGTGTGTATTGGTTGGCACTGTCACCTCACAGCAAAAAGTGTAAACTAAAGCTCCATGTTGTCCCTGTGTCTGTGAGGGTTTACACCAGGGGCTCTCACTTCATCCCATATAGTCCAAAGACACAGAGTTTGGGTGAACTGGAAGCTCTAAATTAAAATATGTGAATATGAGATTGAATAGTTCTGTGTCTACAGTCTGTCCAGGTTTTACCCTATGTCTCGCCCGAGGCCCTGCATGGGATAAAGTGGGTTCAGATGATGGGCGGTATATTTATTATTTTTCCAGTAATTGAAAAATCCACCCATGGTTTTGGAGTTCACATCATGAGAGAAGCAAAAATGAGAAATGTCTGGCAACTACCCCAACAAATTCTACAGCAGTGTGCCTTTACCAAATCCTGCAGCACAGTATCTGCAGGCTGTCATTAGATGAATATTACGCGTCCTGGTTTCTCTACCTCAATGACTGAGTAAACAGCAGCCTTACCCAACATGAAAGTTCAGAGCCCCTGCTGTAGAGAGTTGAGTTTGAGTTTTCTATTTGTGTGTCACATGCAAAGTAAATATGGGATGCCCTGAATGACTGGAATCCTCCGTGCTGAGAAATTCCACCCTGCCAAGTCTAGTTTTAGTTTTCAGCATAATCGTTTTGTGCCAGCATGTGAGTTTGTACGGGAAGCTCCATCCAAAGGAAAAAAAATGCACAGTATGTCAGCAACCACAACAGTTAAAGTAAGTTACAGAAACAGTTAGTCAGACGATATAGATATATACAATGAGTCTGTTATCAATTTGCATTGCACACGACTGGTGTGTAGTTAACTTGGCAATGGACAGAGGCCATTATTAGTGGGCAGGGGGAGGCAATGAGCCAAGAAGAGCTGTTGTTGGATTGTAAGATTTGAGTTGTTGGAATACAAAGGAGCCACTGCAGACTGGTTATGTTTCAGACTTGAGAATGAATTGGTACAAAAGTTTTGTTTGTGCTACTCTGTCCAAAAAACCCATCAGATACTGTAAATATTCCCACAGAACATTATCAGATAAAGACAAATCTTAGGTGTCCCTCCACGAAGCCTTAAATGATTCAGGAAGCATATGGGACCCCTCAAAAATAAGTGTTACCAAATGTTTCCTCCACATTTTTGGTAACAATGGGTCAGTGTTGAGCGGAATCATTTGCAGCAGCGCAGCAGAGCAGCGGTTGTTTCAAAAGTCTACGCCAACAAATCTGAAAACCTAAAAAAGCCCCCTCATCATCAATGAGTTGGCATCAATAGGCTTTCAAGACAATAAAAACACATGCGAGAGACATACTGTATAGAAAATAATTTGTCTGTGTGCATTGGTTTCATTTTCCTTTTTGTGCGCAGATTGATTCCATCCCAGTTCTATGAAAGGATGAAACATTGATCTACAGGCTTAAGACATTAGCTAACTGTCATTACTTTTCATTTTGAGTAGACATCCATCATGTTTATTGTGCTCCACACATTGCAAAGATTATTCAAAGAATACTCTTCATATATGTTTATCCACATATTACCTGTTAAGGTTCCACTTGCTCCGCTAACTGGAACCAGGAGATGTACATTATAACCTTGATGGTGTAAATGGCAGGACTACCAAGTTACATACATCTTGCTAAGGCCTGCTGCGATCCACTTGTTACTGAAAGAAAATCTGGACCTCCCTCAAAGCGAACTCCCGCAGAGAATGAGTCTGAAAAGACTTAGCACAGCTTTGACTTCAGGCTCTGCTGAATCAGCTTTATGCTACAGATAGGATACCGTGTTACAGGTCCTGCTGTCTCCTGCTGCACAAACTTTCCTCAGTGTGGTAGATGGGAAATCAATCAAAACATCCATGTGGTGGTAAATGTGTAGAGTTTCTGTTTAACTTAAGCCGAGTGAGGATCTGAGTTACTGTTTCTTTACACTTAAGAGAGGCACGTATGGCAAAGAGAAATAATTTAGGACCAGAGAACAGCCAACACTGTGACTGGCTGTTTTCCATGGAGTTAAGTGTCTATGTAGAGGAATTCAGAATTGCTACATTGAGCTCTCGTTTACGTGATGGGGTCAAGTTTGAGACTGACATTAAGCTGTGACTCTGCACACATATGGCTGACTCTTTTGAAATGGGGGAGGGGGGGTCAAACTAAAGCTGCGTCAAGACTCCAAGGTGAATAAATCTGACTGTACAGTAACTGTGACAACTCAATACGTCCTGCACAACTCAATAAAATGCTATTGATGTTTAATAATTTCATACTTCCATTACTGTTTGTGACATGTTGCCACTGTGGTGTGTGTGTGTCTGGTTACACACACTCAAAGTTTATACTGTTTAACATGCATCATGTAAAATCAGCCTTACATAATGCTTGCATGTTGAGGCGCTGAAATGCGTTGGTTGGAAAAACTATGCACAGTGCTGACATAAGAAAGAACAAATGCATGTTAAATTATATTTTCTACATAGATTAAGCACAGACTGGGCAAAGAGGGACTCACTGCATTTCAGTTTCTATACTGACGGATTTCAAACATTAGGATTCATAATGTTTTGCTTGATACACTGAGATATTGATAGTAACCAAGGGCACATTCAGAGTTTCCACATTGCGTCAGAAGGCTCTGAAAGTAAAAGAACCTCAGCATTGCTACAAGTTCACGGACTCTTACCCAAACTAACAACGAAACAAGACAGATGACAATACCAGGCTTTCATGTCACGCCTTTTCTCTGTTTCTCTCAGCTGACAACATTGAGCTTGCACCGGTTTTCCTGGACTATGCGTTTGTTTCTGTCACATCACACATCACTGCTGGTGTGAAAGACAAAGAAACAGATTGGAACCAGCTTGATGTTCAGTAGCCAATGAGCTTTATTACACAGCAGGGAACACAGCATGCACGTGTCCCAATTCAGGAGAATTATGACCTGTAAAGTATAGAGCCCATAGAGGAGAATAATCATGTTAAGGTGAAGGCTTTTACTTTCTTTCTGTTAGAGGCCAATCTTAACCATTGTGCATGAGGGATATCTTAATGAATTCCCTAAGGTAACCTCAACCTATAGCTGCCTCTATTATCAGCTTGGTGTGCCTTGTTTTCTTCAGCTGCAGCATCTGGTTTATTACACAAAACAGATGAAAGATTGTTAAAATGAACTCTGTGCGCACAAATCCACCCTCCACCCATCTTTACACACAACAAAAGTTATGGTTTTACAGTGATTCTTTGAAGTGAACTGTGGAACTCTTATACACTGTATACGCCAGCAGCACTACACAAAGAACTTTACTGTCGGGGAACCACACATGGTTCTTCGAGGTCTTGATTGGATTTGCAATTTTTTCTCATGAAAAGATGAGGGGGGTGTGTTGCTGCATCACTGCTGCGAATAGACAGACACACAGGGGTTTCCCCAGAATTCCTGTGTAGGATGATGCTATTTTGATGTTATATAAATTAAAATTGGATGCATGCACTTACAGTAAAACATTATTGGTGGTGCATTATAAAAAGCTTTATTCACTGATGATGCTGTGTTATTCTTATAAGCAAATAATGAGCACAGATGTGGTTTGACTGCATTTGCTTACATTTGTTTCAGAAGCAGCTGACACAAGCGGTATGTTAGAGGAAATAAGGGCGGTTGGAACATGCTGAGAATACAGATGGACAGAAAAGAGGTGGATTAAGCAGCAGGAGTAGATTAAGAAGAGACTTCAGCGGATGTCAAGATACTTTTTCTGCATTGTAACCTTGTCACTATTGGAAACAACTGTAACAGACATGAATTCAAGATGCAGCTTTATGAGGAACAAAACACAATCTGTTCCCATATGGTTTATTAGTTATTAAGTAAGAAAATCATGGCACAAATAGTCAGGGACCAAAAGAAGATTCTGGGCAATCTTACTGAATTGATTCTTTTCCTTTCCTCATCCCTCCATTGTTCCCATCGCCCTCCTGTGTAGACAACATGTGGAAGCTATTCTCAAGTAGACCCCAAAGCAGGGAAGCAGCTAGAGGCAGCTGCACATCACTGTTAAAATGGCAGCGCAGTCAGACAGGCTGATTTAGAGCTAAGATACACTAGAAGGAGTTGTAAAATGGTTTCAAGGGCAGGACAGGAGTGAAGGAAAAGACTGTTATATTCAAGACCACATGAGACATGCCCGATTTTTATCTCATTTTGCACCCTTGCATGTGTCCTTTAGATGATCTTTGTGGCTTGAAGCGGTTTATTTATTTTTTTATTAAATGACACTGTTTTGTATTGTAATGGGCAAGCGAGGAGGAGCAGCGTTATGCTTATGGTAGCGAAGAAAGGAGGTGTAAGGGGGCAAGAGTGGAGGGGAAACAGACTGTGAGGAGAATTAAAGGGAATGGGCATGAAGAGACCATTACACAGTCCAGCTATAAAAGAGAGCTGCTTCTTTGCCCAGAACACACCAGTGTTTGACGTATGGCTGAAATCTGAACTCTCTTGGATCTGATTGCAGAACAAATCCTGGATCATAGCTTCTATGCTTCATATTTCATTACACTTTGGGAAAATCTCTTTTTCTTGTCAGAGGGAACATATGCTGCGCGTTGCAAAGAGGCATACGTCTGGGATCTTTAAGTTGGCAGCAAATACAGCTACAGTCAATTCCAGCCAAAAGACATTTGTAATTTGTTGCATTTTGTAATGAAACAAGTGGGCATTATGGAGAAGCTTAAGTCACTGCTACAGAACACAGGAGACAGGGAACTGTGACCCATTTTGAAGTCTTCATTAAACCCACATGTTTCTTCAGTTGGTGAAAATCTAGGGGACCTCAGTGGTAAATAGGAGCAGCTGGGCGCTGCACCATAACACTGTCCCTGTACCCATTTGAGGTTTGGGGGAGTGTCCGTTCTGTCTATACTGGTGCTTTAGAAATGTAGGGTGGTCCTGAAACCTCGACCCCCATAGCCCACCCCTGTTCCCTGCACTGGGACTGCTTAAAGGCACTTTCAGCAGTGTTTACAGCATAAGGAGAAAACAAGAGTAAGATAAATCTTGTTATGTCAGTGCACACATGGAAGGCTTAAAGATACACCCAAAACACTGAGGAAAGGTAGGGGTTTATTCCCACCCAAAATAGTCATTCTCATTTCCTATTTAATCATTCATTTGGGTGTGTGGGGGGAGTGTATTAAGACACCCTCGTAAAGAGACAAATAATTATTCTTTTGTTGAACGTTAATACTTCAAAACCATTTATTAACATTTTATAGTCTGTCATGTTGTGTAACGTACGTCAAAGTCTCTATGACTAACTGACCTTAAACCATCATACTTAACCTTGGAGTGTGATCACAGCCACTTGCCGCAAATACAACACTGCAGTCCATGTGCCTCCTAAGATGTTGGGAAACTTTCCAGCGTTGCTATAAAACCAGTGATGAGAGAAAAGATCAGTTTAAAGTGTTTTTAGAAGTTTATTCTTGTGGTTTTGAGACTTTTTTCATCTTCTTCTTCTTCTCATTATGATGATCTTTTTTTTCCCGTGATTCTGCATAACCATTCATCATAATTCTCTTTGAAATTTCTACGCCTCATGTTTCCTGCCACCTTTTTTCCCAGAGGGAGGCACAGAAGTGGTAAATGATTTACTGTAAAAAGTGCAGAGCATGTGAAGCAGGCTGCCTTGCATAAGAATATTAATCAACATCTGACAAAAGGTGGACAAGAGAGACAGAGAATGGTAAGGGATTAACACCATTTACAACCATCACTCCATCCAAGGATTATTTCCTGTCAGACAGAGATCTGTTCAGCAGGATCGAAAAAAGAAGACGATGGAACAAATTCATTCCTCTCTCGTTTCTTCCCTCTTTCACACTGCTTCCTCTTACACAAAGGATCCTCTGTGAGAAGAGATGGTGTGTAGGGGGAGGGGGGAGGCAGGGAGCTGGGTTGGGGGCAAAAGGGGGAACTGCATTGGATGGCATCACACTCTTGGCTAAACATTTCCTTCATCAATAAGTATTCTGCCCTTCTGCCCTAGCTAGATAAATAACTGCCAACATGAGACTGTAGAATCAGATTTTACTGAAAGTTTTTTACTGAAACTTTTTAAGGGGTAGGAAACCCCCTTAAAAACAATTTCTATTCTCAGTATTCAATTCTCAATTTTCTATTCTCTATTTGCTCTATTTTTAGGCATCTTGCCTCTTTTTATTTTGATCTTTGACTCATTTTGACATTTTGATCTATACAAACGTCGTATTTTTTAAAATGTTACATACATTTTGTTTTGTTTATGTTTTCTTGTTCAAATGGATCACCCTCCACATGATTCTCATATTAACAGTGAAAAAGGTTTGTATATGTATATCCTCATAAAAACACAGAAGCTTATTTTGTACGGTCAACAGATTAGTAAAGTAAGTAAGTAAATAATACTGTTTGGCTGTAAAGTGTACAAAATAAGCAATACCGTATTTTGGGGAGAATTTTAAAGGTGCAACACCTAAACTTGCTTGTTGTTGTCATCAAATTACAGTATTAACAGTGTTTATGTCCGCATTTACATTGTGTTTTAGCATCACTGCAGGAGAGGTAACACTCATCTGCCAACCCAGTGTTATGTCAGTTGTCAATTACACCACAAAAATAATGACAGCTGATGCAGTCACTCATGATAGTACAACCACAAGTAGCATAGAGGAGTTTAAGTTTAATGAAACTAACTTTCCAGCTGAAGTGCACTGGTATCAATGATCCACATGTGGATGTGTTTTTTTTTTTTTTTTACAAAAGCACTGCTACGGTGTAAATGATTAGTGTGATTGAGTGCTTGTTATTATTGCATGCAAATTTATTTATGCAATACGTGTAAACTGACATCATTAAATAAATCCCTAAACATCTTTGACAACTCGTTCTCTACACATGGTTTTCCCATTTGATATCAGATAATTAAAGCATGTACAGTTCTTCCCATGACTTATTTTGGCATTTATTTTGTTTGATCTGAGCATTTCTTTTATAAGTGAGAGACATCTCTAAACATCTGCGGAGGCAGTCTTCATCTGAGAACTGGGGGCCTGTACTTGTCAGTTTTTCCTCTGTGTTTGGCTTATTTAATGGGCTTTATGTCTACTCGATTACAAATGAAAAACTGCTCTGGAGTAATCACTGATCTCTGTTAAACATGGGCCTTGAGACAGTTTATCTTGAAGCTGTTTTTCATCCTGCACCATGTGTGTTATTGTTCCTTCAGTTTTTCACTTGCAGAATTCTTTACATTGCACTGTTTGCTGCTTGGGACAGATCTACACTATTTCACTTAAGAAGTCTTACTTGCCTGGTCCAGTGTGCCTTGAAATGATTTCTCTTAAGATCAACTAATAGTTTTCAGTTTCTCATATGTTAAGTGTATGCAATTTCCTCAAGTCAGAGTAATTTTAACTATATGACATTTATTTTGTAAGCATCTTATAGTTTTGATCATGTGGCACTTTGAGTTTGGCTACCATCTGTTTCCAATCTGCAAATGAATGATAACAGCCCACTCTTTTCAATTGGAAACAGATAATTCTACATAACTCTATGCTGTGCTGGGTTATTCACAAAGAAGCGTGGTAATGTTCCAAACAAAATGTAAACACTGTGCCAGAGAACTGATTGAAGTTGATGTCTGTCTTTTATTCAACAATGCCAGGTGGCTGAGTGACCCCGCCCGTGTCCTTGGCCGGAGCTCCGGTCTGGGACCCTGAAGTCTGCATGGATTGTATGACATTTTATGGCTCCTTAAATCAATCATGAATAAAAAGCACATGCGGCTGTAGTGCTGTCTCCTGGGTCATTCATCAAATCAGTAAGGGTGCAATAATTCGAAGTGAATCCATCCAAACTATCTCCCTACATTCCAGCCCATAATATCTCAGTTGTCATTCGATACTGATTTTTTCCTCTCAGTTAAAGCTGCGTTCAACCACAGCCTGGCGTTCAGCCTCAGCAAAGCATTTCACAGTTAAATGTTTCTCTTTAACTTCAACTCCAGTTGTAGATCTCTTTAAATACAATAGATTGAGTGATAATTATTTTTGCAGGAATAAAAAAAATGAATTGAGAAACTTCAAAACTGTATTTTCTTTAGGAAAACAGTTTTTCATTCGTACTTGCATTTGCTCCTTTTTAAGTGCACATTATTTTTTTACATTACTTACACACCTATCAGTGAATCTAACTTACTGTTCAGGAAGAGTGATTTGATGTACAGATGAGTAATAATGAAGAAAGTAATCTGCAGGACCCAGTGAAGACAGAGGGAGCCAGTAATCGTTTTGAAGATGACACATAAGGGAGTCACAGTGTTGGTGTTGACACTTTTCTTGCATTTTTACCAGAAGAACCGTGAATGCAGATTGGTTTCCCATAAATGATGTCTCTCCTGAACATACTCATTTCCCAGGGCAACGGTAAATTCTCTAACTGTGCCAGTGTGGTCTATAAATGCATCCCAGAAAAACCTAAAGAGAAATGTGTGGGCTTTGACAACATACTGTAATTACATCTAAGTTTCCATGGCTCCCTTTTGTTTATCCTTACACATCTCCATCAGTATGGAATTTATAGCTTTCCATTCAAAATATTCAAAGAGCTGCATTGTTATTGCTTTAAAGGACCACAGCAGTGGTTTTACATCTTACAACACATTTTTACCTCTGACCATTTTACTGCTAACATTTTATTCAAAACAATAATAAATGGTGCTTCTATGACTTTCCTGTTGCACACTGAGATGCATTAACTAGAGTACAGTATCAAATTATCAACTTCAACAGATTTGGGACTTTGCTACTCCAACACAAAGAATGCCCCAGTCACATGATATACACTCATTCTAACCATATTTTGACAAAATTGTGTTTATGCCTTGTGTATTTGTTAACTAAAATAACTTTGAGGCACACTGTTTTCCCACAATGCACAGTGGTTATGGAGAAACTTCTCATGGCAGACAAAAGGTGAAAAATAGCAACTAGTCATTCAAATTCAGCAGCAGGTCAGCAAAAAGCTACATATAGTACTTATTCACTGCATGTGCTGTCACCACTGTCAAATGCATATCATGATTGTTACTGATTTGAATATTTGAATATAATCGGAAGTGATGTTTACTGTGATGGAATAATATAAACATCAATTTAAACTGCTCATGGGAGATACTGTAGCTAATCCTACAAGGGACACACCACAACAAGCTTCAATGCAAACTGCAAACCTATGATTGTCAAAAAACAGGGAACAGGGAAAGTCAGTGCTGAACAGTGAATGTCTCAATTATAAAACAGCAAATCTCAAAGAAGCAGTAAAGTAGAACAGCAGTCAGCTACCAGATCCTTTTTGCAGCTCAGGGTATATTTTGGCCAACAGGCTGTGGCTCGCCTCCTAATGTTGTCACTGCCTTGGGGACTCAGCTAAGGGAGAACAGACTGGCTCCACACAGAACAACACCTTACAACCATTAGATTGTGATAAAAGTGACCCAGGTTCAGCCAGGAAACACTCTTTCAAATTTGACCGGGTCTCAAATGACTACCATACTAAACTTTGCCAGGCTCAAACAAACGGAAGTGTGGTTGGGAAGCACTGGCAGTTTATTGGAGAGACCTGTCTACCAACAGGTGATGGTCTCCTTGTAGGGCATGTGTAGGACCCCTTCCATCACACTTATTGGCACACTTTTGGTTAAGACTTTGTCATCTTTCCCAGTTCCTGGAAATGATGGAGCCCTAGAATTTTGCCCTGTATGACTGTAACATGGCAATCTCCATGTGTTACTCACTTTGTTATGGCTACCAAGACTCCATTAGGTCACCTCAAACCCCGGTCAGATGTATCTAGCTGCAGCTTCCAGGTATACCTCACTATGCATTCAGACCATGGGCCACTTGTTTTGTGAGGTGTGACTCAGATATATACGTATGCTGCTCTGAGTCATGAGTAGGACTTAGTGAGACTAAGGTACTTATGGTGTGTATTCTGCACCATTTACTGTGTGTGTGTGTGTGTGTGGGCCAACAACTTGTATAACAGTCTACTAACACTGCTGCATTCTCTCACTTGTGAAGTTTTTACAACAGATGACGTTTAAAGAAAAGTTAAGACAAACTGTTTCCATTACAAACCATCTGCATCGTCACCAGTATAGTTAAAAGAAAGAGCGCTTTAAGAGATGTCGGGAATAAATATCTCTGGACATATAAATGGCTCCATAAAGATTTCGTTTTTCACACTGATGAAAGTCATCCATTGCGTACCATATTGATACAATGAATTTTATCAATTCTGTTAAAAAAAAAAACCTTGTGGTTAATTAGGGTTGCTGACAGTAAAATCTTCTTGCCAATATCCAAGCACCCAACGGTGAACAACATCTCTTGACTACATGATTTAATATTGTGAGGTGACATAACTGGTGTGATTGCTTAAGTTGTGTTACTGGTATGATTCTCCCACACTCCTCTGCAGCTGTGGTGAACACAGAGCCATACACCCACATGCCCGCCCGTCGAGAGCTTGGCCGCCAACTTCTAGCGCAACGCCAACAGTCAGATGAAGAAGAGAGGCACAAACAAACGACACAATTTCCTCACGATGGAAAGCTATCCAGGCTGTTTTGATTGATCCATTGATTCTGAGATGCCTCGCTTTACCTTGTTATGATGCCAAGAAAAGACAGTTGTCAATCTGTATGAAGTCTGAAAAGAACTTGTATTCTGACAGTGTTGGAAGCACCGTTGAGAACTTTTACTTACATGAAAGATAATTTAACACTTCAATATAAACTTACTCCATTATAAGGAAAAGTTCCAGAGCCACAGTTTTACTTTTGCAGGCGTACAGAACCATCAGAAGCAAAATGCACCTGAAGTATCAACAGTAAAAGTGCTCATTATGCTGCAGACTGGCTCTTTTCAGTGTCATCCTTATTGGATTACACTCATGCATTATTGTGTAAGCAGCATTTCAGTGTGGACGCTGGTTGAAGTGAATCTCATTTGAACTACTTTTACATATTGCTGTATTGTATATTTTAATCTCTAAAGATAATCACATGCTTCATGAATGTAAAGGCTTGACCTTCAAATTGACTGCATGTGTATGTCCAACAGTAATACACTGTTAGATTCAAATCTAATGGCTAAGGGGGTACGCTGACTGTTTGATGGAGACCCATAAATGAAGCTGGATTCCGAGCTTCCTTAATGCAGAGCTTTTATTTTATTTTCATTTCCTTTGGATTTCTTTGCATTTGTATGTGCCTGGTTTATGTTCTGCAAAAGAGAACAAAATTGGTAAGATGAAATCAAATTTCAACAGCGAATTGTGCACCATAATAGGCAAACTGAACATTAAATAATGTAACTCACTTACAGGACGCACACACTATAGCTGAGGTCAAATAAAGAAAGAACAAAGGAAGGAGGAAGTATATATAATCTCTGCTGAAGTGGTTTCACCTGAGGAGGGCGGTTCCTTTCCAGGCAGGAGTGCTTGAGTTATCCTCCATGCCTACTGGTGTGATCATGTGACTCCTGGACGGGGACTTCTCGACAGACACCAAAGTCAAAATAGAGAGCAAATATATAAATCCCCCAGATCACCCCAGAAAAGAAAATTGCAAAATGATGGTAAAGCATCTAGCCAGGTCCCAGTATCAGACATCAATCACAAATTAGATTAAATAAAAGTCAAGCAACATTTCACTGTTTTTATTTATTTATTTGTTTCTTTATTTTGTCAATGTGGCTGTGAAGAATCATTTGAACCTCCTGCATTTCTTAACTGCTGCATTGTGGTTTGTGTGTTTCTATGTCAAAGCCAACAGATGGATGAAATCTCCCAGCACCCAAGCACAGTAATATGCCTCTGCCACTAACACCCTGGCCACCATTCAGTCATCGCACACAGATGGCACACAGAACGACCAGAGAAGCCGAGCGAGGGCCACCGTGTGTGGAGCCAACTCTAATCAGGATCTGATAACAGAGAGGATCCATTACAAAACACACAAATATGCTTGGTTTGTTCCTCCCTTGATTTGATATAGAGGGGATCAGACTGCGACACACCAGCTGTGTGGCGTCAGAGCTGCTCTGCTCACGCATGTACCCATTCAGCACATTTGCTTTCTCATCCCACCCAGACCTTTTAAAGTCCCAGTCTCTCCCTTCTTTGTTTCATCACTGCCTTATTACCGGGAGCGAACAGTGTATTATCCCCTTGTCATCTTCAGAAATGATTCCAAGTCTAATCACGTGTTGTACTGGTGCGGATAACGAGAAACACATGTTTGGCGGTGGCTAATGTGAATGTGGCTAACATGGGATTACCCATGCTTGTTCTGCTTTGACCTCTTCCTGTCTAGCCTTATGGGGACGTTTATATAATGCACTTCCAAAACTCTTGACAGTCACTTTTTGGTTGCCACACAACATAAGACCTACTATATGCTAAAAGGTATTATACCAGCCAGTCTAGAGCTGCAAGTTTAACTTGAAGTAATCCAGCTGTGAATGCGCTCATGGCCCTGAGATTTGGCCTTGACGCAGCAGACTTGAAGCAGTCTCTGGGTGGGTCTCCAAACCCTCTCAGCCTCAAGACATTCAGTATACACCTAAACAGGCCAGTACATTCTGTACTCCTGAATGTGCCCATTCGCAGATGCATAAGATTATACAGTATTAGGAAATATGCAATAATTGACATAGACATGCTTACTAAAGTGAAGTGAAAATGTCTTGTACGAACAGACTTATTAACTTACTGACATTGCCAGTACCAGAAAGTTGTATTCATGCTGATGCCATTTACTAATCTCCACTGCCGCTTGAGTTGCAACAGAAAATAAAGTAATGTAATGATGGCTGCTGCTGTTGGGATTCAAATCTGTTGTTCATTGGACTTTTGAGTTTCATAGTCAGTGTGTATCAGCCAGGTCCCTTTCTGGACAAGTCATCAGAAATGAAGTTCTCCAGCCAAGAAATCTACTTTCATAACATGATTCAACATGTCATGGTTAAAGACCTTTAACTTGGCTCCTGCTGATGAGCAGGACAAGCAAGTGGAAGAAAAAACATCTATCTATCTATAACTCTTATGGATCAGTGACACCATTGTTATTACTGTATGTATTTCCCTGCCATTATGTAACATTTCATCAGTTATGTTAAATCGGCAGAGAGCACTGAAGAGTTTTTTAAAGCTAATCCGGAATCCCACAAAAAGCACAAGGCCTTTCTCCGAACCCAGAGTTGCACTCTAGCTGTCACATGAATGGCCAAGCTCTTTCAAATGCAATTATGTTGACTCCCCAAATATTTACAGTTATATTCTGATGAATTGTCAACCCATGTTAAGTCAGGCAACACTTCTTGTTGATTGTATTGGTTTCTTTTACACCTCCAGTATGCGTGCAAGCTGTGTCTACCCTGCATAAGAACTGCCAGTGCTGCTGCAACCTATTCTTCTTTGTTTTTCTTCGTCAATCATGACTGAATGAGGATATTGTAACACAAAAGTCGAACACGTTTGCCAGGTTATTGTGTTCTCAGAAATGACTGGTTGCTCGGAGGGAAGGAAGTGCTTTTGCTTTTATGCAACAATTTTGTCATTAACAGTAAAACTGCCACAGTTTAGGACTATAGCTACGTTGGCTCTGACGTCTACACTGTCTCTCACAGTTGGTGCCACGGTGCAGTAGGTGATTGCAGCTCTGGTTTAACCTTTGTCTGTGTCAGGAGTAAATGTGCCCTCACACTGGAGCTGTGTATGTTTATAATTTCACAGTTCCTCAGGTCTCCAGAGGATCCGAGGATCCGAGGATCCGAGGCAGAAGCAGAGAGGATATGCCCAGGGCAAGCTGGGACTTTAGAATATACAACAGAGGCCCACCATGTTCTCTGTTGTCATCTCTGTGGGGTTTGAAAGATTGACAGACAGGGCAGAGGAGAGAAAGAAAGAGACAGAGAAAGAAAACTGTTTAGGTTGTCCCAGCTGTAATAACTCCAGTGATAGAGTGGTCCAGAGCAGCATCTGCAGCCTGTTGCTCCACTTCCTGCCTCACCATCATTCAAAGATCGTCTGAACGCCTGAGAAAACGTTTAGGAGAGACCACACAGGCCCCCCTCTACTCATGGCTGGTCACAAATCCATGTCTTGCCTCCCTAGAGCTATGCTCTGCTGTCTCTGCTCTGCCACAGCATCAGAAGAGACTGAGAGAAACATGCTCAGACAATTTAAAGTAATTGTGGAAGAGTTCAACTGTGAGGAGGGTGGGTATTAGCTGACTTGATCCCTTACAATCTTAGTTACAGATGTGGAACACAAATTTAAACACTTTCAAACAGGAAGAGAGACAGGGGTGAAATGCAGCCTTGAATGAATGTACAGAATAAATTCTATGGGAAAAGAAAGAGAAAGAAGAGGAGTGAGAATAATAAATAAAAGAAGCAAAGGAGGATATGGCAAAGTATGACTTGTAGCGAGACCTTCTGTCTACATCAGTTTTATAACCCTTTTACATTTAATGGTCTTCCATCAAAAGTAACTACGCCACACTTCTTCACAAGTTTGTGTGTGTGTGAGTGTTTTCACGTGTGTTAGGATGGGGGAAGTGGTCAGGCCCTTTACAGTGTTCAGAGTTAAGCATGGTGACAATATTTAACTTATGAACATTAACTTTGATTTGTGCAATTGAAGTCCAATAAAGAGATTATAAAAACAGAAATAACGGAATCAGTTTACAGAGTGAAAACATACCAAGGCTGCAAGGAATGAGAGGGTGGATGTAATGCAAGAAAAAAGTTTCACTTACTGCCTCCTCAATGAGGATGAATGTATATCTGATCAATTTGAGTGATATTATCTAATCCCTCTATAGCATTCCTCACAGGAATCATTATAGCTCCACTTTAAACATATAACCCAGGATGATTATCTGCAGGTTAATTGTTTGTAGTTTTGCTGTAGCCTTCATTCTCCCAAAGGAGAGGAAGGAGTCTTTCATAAATAATGTGGCAAAGGGGAGCCAGTATAGTGCTGTGCATGGTGATGGGCTGATGAGAGGGGGAGTGGTCTTAACCATGCAAGGCTACAATAAAAGCCACTTGTCTGAACCTCTGAGGAGCCCAAACTTTCCAGTAGCACCACAGGCGGCTGCTGAACAAAGACAGACAGGAAGCGGGACTGCTAGATGAATAAAAATTGAAAGAGAAGAAATATTCTTTAAATATTTACAGTTTAGATAACTTAGTGCAGTTATTTTACTTCAAAGTTTTATATTTATATTTTTTATTGAAGAGGGCTATTTGTGTGAAAAAAAGAGAAAATGACGAGTCTGCTGTGCATCACAATAATCTCCCTGACCCTGGTTGGCTGTACGTACAGTCAGGTGACGCTCCCTCCCTTTCAAGGTAAGAATACATTTCTGTAAAAAAAAAAATAATATCACCCACAAATTTATATTACACTTTGTGTGTTTGTTGGTATTTTTTGTGCGTGTGTGTGTATGTGTGTGTGTGTGTGTGTGTGTGCTTGTGTGTGTATCTGTGTGTGTGTGTGTGTGTGTGTGTGTGTGTGTGTGTGTGTGTGCTTGAGCGTGCATGTAGAAAAAAAACAAAAAACAAACAGGAGGATGAGCTGTGTAAGAGACCTAAGTAAAGTGGTACCACAGCACAGGCTTGTGTAACAACAGGGTCATTGTAGGAGTAGGTAACAGAGTCGTCTCTGGGGTAACACACACACAGCCACAGTGTGACTCACCATTGACTCATTGACTTGCTGCATACAGACCACCACAGCATGGACCGGCTGGTGAATAAATCACCCTGTCATTCACAGGGGCTCTCTGCCCAAACTACTGAATGAGGACCACATCACTGATACTACTGGTTTTTCTCTTAAAATGGGTCACAGGTGCTTTAGAGGCTGAAACTAGGGTAGTAGTGCCTGTCTCTTTACGAGAGCGCAAAAATAGTCAGGACTTTCCCATGGTAAAATCTTGACTTTCTGTCAATTTTTTTTTTTTTTTTTTTTTTTTTGTCATTTTATCTGTTTTTTATCTTCTTCCCATTGCAGACAGAACATGAAGTCTTATCAGCACCTGCACTCTATCATGAGGCTGTTATAATTCAAATTCACACCTGCCTACAGGATGACAGACTGAGATGTTTGCTGCAACTGCAAGCTATGAAATACTAGAATAGATCTACTGTTGTGGTTGTGAAAAAAAAGGGTAGCTAGAAACCTTTGTGTTATAATATGTAGTGAGTGATATTTAATGCGCTTTCAGCAGCCCCTGCAAGCTGACTCAGTAAATGTCAAATTAGGGATGTGTCAGCTCTCTCTCTTCCAAGACGGGAGGAAATGGCTCGTCTGTGGGGAGAACAGTTTTAGTCTGGGACGAGATGATGCTTTTTTATCCAAACATTGAAATTACTGCCAGTGGCGAGTGATGTCACAGGTGTGTGTGTGTGTGTGTGTGTGTGTGTGTGTGTGTGTGTGTGTGTGCGTGTGTCTGCATATTGCACATATGTGCATATGACCTCACTGTCTGCACCATGTGAAAGCTCAATGGCTCAGCTCAGGCCAGATCAATCACAGTTCCATACAGTATAGCTTTTATTGGCCACATGAGCAGTGTGTTCTCTGGCTGTTCACGGGGCGTTGCCTGTCCTTATACCTACTGACTCACTCTGGCACTGAGAGCTTTTGGAAACCCGCCACGGTAACAGGCAGTCTGACAGGAGCGGAGTTAAGATTAACGACCTGCAGCCAAATGTATAGAGCCCCATGCTGAACAGCAGCCAAATGACTCTGTCTTTCCCTGTGAGGTAATAGCCTGTTAAGTCTAATGCTTACTGTGGTTGTTGGTTACTGAGGCTTGGCCCCGTTGCTAGGGCTGGGTGGGAAAAGGGGCTTGGCTGGAAATACGCTGAGGCTGGGGGCTGCAGGGAAAATGTGTTTAGACTAGGGGACATTGATGGAGCCATGTTAAGTCCCATTGCACGTGTGTTAATTCAATCAGAGAGAACTTAAACAAATGACTCCATCGACAGCCGACCGTACATGTGTGATACACACCCACGCTTTGTGTTTGCGCTTGTTCTGCATGAGAGACAACAGGAAGGAGTTTATTGGAATTAGTGTGTTGGAGTTGGCTCGCTGTGTTTGTCGCAGCTGTGCTTGTTAATTCTTTCTACATATTGACACATGCGGGCCAGCAGCAGAGGAGAGCAAAGCTTTGGGATGTTGTAAAGCATCACATGTCTAGCTGCTCTGTCAGAGGGTGTGGCACATTGTGCACACACACTGATATAAACATGCGGTGACTGCTCTCTGCAGATTTCAATCCTTTCCATCCTTTCATAGATGAGAGATTTGAGCAAATTAAACATTTGGTTCATTTAATAAATTAAAGTGCAAATTGTGCTTGGGGGTTTAACAGTGCAATTAAACTCTTGTAATTCCAGAATATGTAGGTCACTGAGTAGATCTGGACCACTGTAATGCTGTTAATTTACAGTTTGGTGTTACAAAGAAGCAGATGGTTCCAATCACTTGCTAATACAAGCTTTTACAGAGTGAGAGAGAATTGTGCTCGGTCATAAAATGGCAGTAGGTCTTGGGTGCAGCTGCAGAGCGCTTTTATTGTCGTGCACACGTGTTCATTTACTTTTTAGCTGTGGTTTCATTCCCAGCCGCAGTCTTCACAGAAATTTCAGATAGGAACCATTCAGAATACTTTGAAGAACCATTTTTATGTTAAACTCGACAATTTGGCACCACCTTCGACCCCGGAGGAGTCTTGTATAAATAGGATGTTGTTTGAGGTGTGACAAAGAAAAGAAAGGCTTCCTTGTATTCCTGAAAGACTAAGTACACACAACAGGCTGTTGCTTTATGAGTGTAGTGTGCTCCACATGGTCGGGGCCACATTCTCCTGTGGGACTTGTGTCTGCTGGCAACTGCAGGAGCAGGAAAGAGCATGGGATTTCTTTCACCATGCCTGTCTCTCTGTCTGCTACTGCTGGTACTCAGGCATCATTATCTTCAAGGCTGCTCCAGATCATATGAGACAGGGTTCTTCATTATGCTTTCATTTAGTGATCTATAAGGTATTAGGTTGGTATGTCAACAGTAATTAATTCCAAGCTCTTTTCTCAGCACTATATTGGCAAACTGATGTTTAATCAATCCCCTCCTTCCGTCTCACATTTCAGGGTTTTAAACCACATCCAGCGGTTTGTATTCGACTCTGGACAGAACAATGTTTCCATGCGACAGCACAATGAAGGCCTTTATTCTATCTACTCTATAAGGTTTAGAAATTTGGAAAAGTTTAGGCATAAATGTTGGATGGCATCACAATTTGGTGAGCTGATGTTGATGTCACCATCACCTTCACCTTCGCCAGGGCTTTTGATGAGCAGTTTCATCATTCTGGATCCCTCAGGTTTCAGTCGCACTTAATGCAAACCGCTACCCATGCAGAGAATTTATGAGGCACAGCGAGGCTGTGAGTCACTCCTCGCTGACAGAACGGTCAAAGAAGAATCTTGTCCAGACAGCTTTTAAACTCTGCACTGCTTTCGACGACATTAGTAATTAACAACAGCAAAAAGGGTGTTTCTTAGCTCGTAAAATACCTGGCATCTTGCTGATCAGTCGAGAGGCGAGTTACGCTACTGGGTGGAGTGACTGAGTAATAGAAGTAGTGTTTGGCATATGCAGCCGTATGACAGGAATGTAAAAATGAAGGATAAAGTGGACACGAGATTGAACTGAAGGGTAGATTAGGTCTGTCAGCAGTGCTTCTGCTAATTAAATCCTTCTGCAGGAGAGCTCAATACTAATGATCTGAGCACCACTGAACAAAGTCCAGACACGCGTCTTCTGTGTGGGTTAGAATGGAGGATTGGGACAGTTTAGGCTTGGGGTTGATTAGGAGTCGTTTCGGTGTCACTCCTCTATGTATGTGTGTGTGTGTGTGTGTGTTGAAGGCAGGGTTGATTAGAACAGAAGGCAGCAAGCCATTGGCTCCTATTATTTCCTGTATTGCCCATGTGGGAAACGTTTTCCCCGCTGATGAGCCAGTGACACAGTATTCCAGTCATGGCTCTGATGTGGCAGCCCCAACACTAATGCTGGCATCCTCAGTCAGAAAGCAGAGACAAACTGGCTCAGACGCAGATCATACATCCTGAGTAAGTGGGAAGAAATATAAATCAGAAACAGAGCAGCTTAGAGTTTTTCAGTGAATCGCAGACATGGCACCAGACACTCAAGGGACGTTGTTCAAGCATTGACCCTGGATTCAGCCAAAAAAAAACCTGCTTGGTTGTGTAAGATTAACAATTATGTCTTCAGACTACTTACAGCTAAAAAGTCATAGCTGTAGAAGTTGATTCACTCAGTTATTCAATTACATATCATATTACAATTCCTGTGTGGTTCAGAGTTAGACTCCACTTACAAAGTTGATTATTCAAGGCTGTACCTGTGGGGGTGGGGGTCAGGGCTCCTGTGCATCAGTCCATCTGGCATTTGTTAGTGCCTGGCACAGGCCACCCTTTACTGGTTGGGGTCCTCTTAACTAAGCAAGCCTTGTGAGGTCTAAACATTGACGTTAGGGAGATTGTGGGAACCCATGGTGAGATACAAATGGCCTGCCGTCTTGAGTTGAAGGGGGGGGGGGTAGTTTGGATGGGGAGGGTGCAGAGAAAATAAGCAAAAGAAAAAGTAATGATGACAGCAAGATTCTGTATATCATTAACTATATTATCAGCTTACTTTTCCTGTTATTGAGGTAGTGCTTGACATACTTTACACAAATCAGATGGAACGGATGAAAGAGAAGTGCTTTGAGGGTTAATGCAGAGGAACCAAAGGTTTATAAGTGCCAGGAGTGACAAGAGCAGGAAGGAGACTGAAGAGGATGACTGGCTCCGGGGGCTTAAGTTTGGCCGGTGTCCAATACTGTATCTAATAAACCCAACAGAATACTCCCAGACTTTTTGATAGTTTTCTATAAGAGAATACTTTTAACCGTAAACATACGTGTATGCACGTGTATATTGAAATAATAAATGCAGTATACACATGCCAAAACATGCTGTGAAATAATTACATACAAAAAGGAAAGAACAATAAAGAGGGAAAAATTGGGAAAAGCGAGGCATTTTCCCTTTTCTTGTAACTTTCTCAAACAGACCTTTGCTACATCAGTTTTATGCCAAGCACAAAAGCAAAGTAAAAACTTCTGGATTCAATCTTTGCAACCGAAACAAAAAATATAGTGCTAATTTATATTAACTTTACATAATATTTTCCACTTTACGTTCAAGCCCTAATAAGGTTATATCATGTTTTCCTCCTTTCCAGTGAAGGTTATTGCTGGCCTAGGTGCCAACGTCACCCTGCCCTGCGGGCTCCTGTCCAAAGACTCCTTTTCCTTTGGTAACACTGGTATTCGAGTCAAATGGACCAAGGTAGCAGATGATGAGGCACTGAATGAGGATGTGCTGCTTTCAATGGGATTCCACAAGAAGACCTATGGCAGCTTTGAGGACCGTGTCTTTTTGGAGGAGAAAGACAGTCAAGATGCCTCCATAACAATTACTGACGTTGCCATGGATGACACAGGAAGGTACCGCTGTGAGATCATCAACGGGATGGAGGACACAGTGCAAGAGATATTATTGGAGGTGCAAGGTGGTCTCATTGATGGTAAATCCTGTTTATTATATCTATTTAGTAGGACACTCGTTATCTTATCTCATATAATCTGTGTAAATTCTAATTCCAGTTGGGAAGACATAATGTACAGTATATTAAATGTTCAATAGTTATTTTACACGTGTCCTCTCCCTGTTAAAAATTCATGATTCAGGATCAACCATCTTCCTCAAGATTGTTTTTGTTTCTAGTTATAGAAAACTCCCACAATTCCTTTTCTTGTGGAAAAAGAAAAAGAAAAGAACAGGCAGCTTGTGCTGATTTATACAAACCTCTATAATGAGTCAGTCATGATTACATTTGAATACTGTTCAACATCAGTAAACAGAAACACATTTTGCATCTTTTCCAATTCATATCCTCATACATCTGACTTACTCATCAGATTTTAGACTCAATAAAATATCTTTCTGTGGAACACAGAGAGGAGCTGCTTCTCATGCATGGGTGAGCGTTTACACATTTACTCATGCAGTATATTTCTATCTTGCATGGTGACACATTTAATATTTGCAGTATGTCACAGCTCTTTTGCACTAAAAGGCAGATCCCACCCACATGTTGTTGATAGTTTTTCATGTGTGAATGATCAATCTGGGTGGGGACATGCACATGTAGTTTTAGACAAAAGTAACAAAAACAGAATAATATTAACCTTCTGCTACTTTGCTATTCATTAAAATTTGTTTTTGGTAATCATGAAAAACACTTGATAATTTACTGAGGTGGAATTTGGAATAAGTCACCACCATGAGTAAAGCATTTCTACCATTAAGTCTGCAGCATCATGTACATATTTCTCTTGAATTAAGCTGTACTAATGTGGATATTCACTTTTGAATTATTATTATTGTTCTTTGATATTTAATGCAGCAGATGTTAACACCTAGTTTTCTTAGGTTGATAAGATAAGCACAAAATGAATGAGTTAGCAAAGTCTGGCCTCTGAAGACATTATGGCAAGTTGCTGGACCTGAAAGACTAATAGACCTACATTCACTAACATAAAACTAAACATGTCATCGCATGCCAGCTAAGCCAGCTTCCCTGGAGAGACTGCAGTGGACTCCAAGACCCCCCCCCCACACACACACACACACACACACACACACACACACACTTCATCATAAGTGGACAGAATTTAAACCAATGAAGTTTGTAAAGTTCACTGAGGTCATCATAACAATGCTTTACAATTAGATTCTGACATGATTACATGTTAAAGAAAGGCAGGACTTCTCATGTTCCTTTTCTTTTTTTTTTTAACTCTGAATTGATTTTCATTCAGGTTAGGTTGACATATTCATATATTCATTTAATCTCCTCTGCCCCACTCAGGCGTTGTGTTCCCATACTCCCCCAGTGAGGGCCGCTACAACCTGAACTTTGAGGAAGCTGTGCAGGCCTGTGAGGAGCAGGATGCTGTGGTCGCCTCCTATGATCAGCTGTTCGAGGCCTGGAAGAACGGTCTGGACTGGTGCAATGCTGGCTGGCTGAGTGATGCCACAGTGAAGTATCCAATCACCAGACCCAGGGCGCCTTGCGGTGGCACCGTTGATGGGCCTGGCGTCAGAAACTATGGTTATCAAGACAAACAAAGCCGTTATGATGTGTTTTGCTACACCTCTGCAATCAAGGGTGAGGTTTTTATTTGTTTCTCCATCCTGCTGATTTGTTATTTAGGCTGTCGACTGTTCTTGTGGTGCGCTTGCACCAAGAAACCAGTGAGAATAGAGTGAGGCCATCAAGTGCTTCTCTTGATCACCCGTTTTGTGTCTCTGCCATCAGGACGTTTCTACTGGCTGAGCCAGCCTGACAGGCTGTCTTTTGACGAGGCCGTGCAGGCATGCTTAGACGACGGTGCAGAGATCGCCAAGGTGGGCCACATATATGCCGCCTGGAAGATCGAGGGCTACGATCGCTGTGATGCTGGCTGGTTGGCTGACGGAAGTGTCCGCTACCCCATCTCCAGGCCCCGCAAGAACTGCAGCCCCACAGAAGCTGCAGTGCGGTTTGTTGGATTCCCAGACAAGATGCTAAAGGTTTACGGCGTCTACTGCTTCAAGGCAGAGCAGTGAGAGGGTAGATAGGAGTAGGGAAGCCATAACCACCAAAGAGCTGCAACAACCACAACAAATAAAATCAACAATAAAGCAGATAAGCTTTGGATTTTAACTAGCATGAACTCAATATTGGAAGCTGTGATAACCCTTTTTAACTCCTAAAAAACACAATACTGTACATCTTACATCCATATGCAATGAATGGCAAAATATTTTGTAGTCATTAAATTTTGTTTTACTCTAACTGTGGATTCATTAATTTTAGACAGACTGTTGGGGAAAGGGCAACAGTGTTAATGTATGAGTGATGTGACAGAGACAAAAACTTAATGGTCGTGAAACATCATTCAAGTTTGGTTTGTCCTCCACAGAATGATTAGATGTGTGAAGTTCAAGATTTCGAGCATTTCTGCTCATGTGCAGATGACATTTGCTGCTTTAAAAATGTGTTGAAAGAACAAAAACCAGGTGATAGTTCATTTTATTTTATCAAGTACCACGTCAATGAAAGATCCTAGTGTGATGACAGTCACGAACATGACATGGCTACCACCGTTGAGCTATCGATATCAACATGTTATATTGCAGTAAGTAAGTAACTGGAACCCTCTGTCAAGTTTTTTTTCTCTTTTCTTCTCTCTTTTTCCACCTCTTCAACTGCAGACCTGAGGAGCTTTGATCAAATTTACTGTTTAACAAGAAAATGAATGTAAATGTCTCGGACTGTGAGCTATTCTGCATTAATTGATATTTCCCATTAGATCAACTCCCAACTACAATTTGAAAGGCAGTTTTACATTTTTTGCAACCTTTTGCGATAAGTTTGTTTTAACAAAATGTTTTTTTCTTTGTTTTTTTAAAAAACTTTTTTAATGTTTGTCTCTACAGTTTTTCATGTTCTTTTTAAATAAAAATACAGATTTTGTTTGATATTTGCAGATTTTTTTTTAAAAACAATTTATATGTACCACATACAAAACAACAATATTTTTAGCTGGATAGTGAGTACGGAATAAGTACAGATTTTTCCTATTTGCCCTCAACAGTCTTTTACCTAAATACACCCTTGATTGTTTGACAGTTGAAGCAAGATAGACAAGAAACCTAACATGACAGTAGGTGTAACTAACTCGTGTATGGGCTGAAATCCTTTCTGACTGCTGAGACAGTTTCACAAATTAATACTGAAGTTGTGAGCTGAAAATTTCTACTGGTATCTGATTAATACTGATGATCACTCACACTCCTACATAAGGATTTATTCATAGTCATAGATATTCACTGAGTCATAGATATGCTGTAGTGACAGGATGTGAATATGTGTTTGGGGATAAAGTAGAATCGAAACCAGTAAAAAAAAAATCACTTTACATTTTCACTAATAGTTCCCCATGGATGCTTTTGACTTACAAAGCTGGTAATGGTGAGCCACAAGATAGCATATGTTCTAAGTATTTAGTTATAAAATTTTGATATTTTTTATTTTGCTTTTTGTTACGTTATCCCTTTTTACTTTTTCTAACCATGGGCACTGACATGTGGTACTTACTGCAGGTTGCATGTGGTATTATGGTGATGCATTATTTGTAAAAGCTAAATATAAAAAAATTCTGTCACACTTGTGCATTTGTACACACTTTGCATGAGTAAAGGTGGAGGTATGTTTTTTTTATATCTTATCGCCATGTACCTTTTTCAACAAAGCAGTTTAAAATAAAGAACATAACTTTTAAAAGACATTTTTGAAACTGCTCCTTTTTTTTACCCCAACAATGAACATATTTTTTCCCACTGGAACCAAATCAGCATGCATTATGTATTGATACTGAGGTTTAAGCAGAGATTTAAGCAGCATTGTTTCAGATGCCAAATTAGGGGCCATGTATCTGGCATGAACCCATGTCGTCGAGAGGATTTAAGATTAGACTCTCCTCACATTTATTTGTTCTTTGGCATTTTTTTTAATTCAGTGCCAGGCTGCCAGCCCACCACTGAGTTAGACAAAGGGAACAGTAAGACAGTCTGTAAGAGGCTTGTGGGAATGCATGGGAATGGGGTCAGATTTAGATCGATACAGCAGTGAAACGCCAGACAAATGTTAATTTGTGTTATGGTGAAATGTCCATTGATGCAAGCTTTTTCTTCTGTGGACACTGCAGCAGAGAGCGACAGTGTTTTCACAATTTCTTTCAGCATAGAAAATGTTAATAATGATGTTGAATTCTCAAATTAAATCTGAGCAGTAAACCATACTATTATACACTTTACACTAACAGACAGTTGAATCAATGAGCAGTTGCTTTTGTAGACAACCGTTGTCCTTGACTGATCCTACAGGAGTAATGCTGAACATTTCATTTGTTTTCTTTCTGTGGTTTCAACCAATCAAATATCTGATGACACTACATCCCAAAGGCTTGTCACTCACAGGTATCCAGATTAAGTTACATGTGGCAGGGTAGCAGGGTAATGAGTGAATGATAGACACTCTGCATCGGGCTAGACAGAGTCTCGGGCGCCTGTCAAGCCTAAGAAATCAGTAAGAGCCAGGATGCATTTCCTTCCCAAAACAAACCTAGAAAGCCTTTTAAATACCAGAGAGACCTGGGCAGAGAAGTCTAGGTTTTTTCCCGCCGATCACCCATGAGACATCTGAATTTCATGAGGTGAGATTGTAGGTTTTACTCTCGCTGGGGAATCTAGGACCAGCCTTTGATCACAAGTTAAGTCCTCTCTAATGACAGAGCAGGCCGCCACAGTGAAAACCACAGCAAGTCAAACTTACACAAAGATTACATCGACCAACTTGATGTTATTATCTTGGTAATGGTGCTTTGGTGCTATTAGGCAGTGTCAGTGTGAACTTCAAGGCGCGGCTGTATAAGGAGGTGCTCTGGAAACCGTGGTGAAGGGTAATGTGCTCAAAAAGCTTCTGTTTTTACACCAAGGGGAATTAATCTTCTTACTTTATGCACCGCCATGTAGGCATAAGAAGTGTTTGACATTCAAGAAGAGCCACCCTCAGCCACGCTATTGACTGAAAAAAAATGTAGTGCGATACAATTATATGCAGATCCACAGTTGTGCAGCATCAGCCATTTCATCATAAGTGTCACTTATGATCCCTAATCCAGTTCTTACTCCATATATTTGCTATAATTCACACCGCTGCTTTCTGCCCGCTCCCCCTGAATGTATCGTCTGCCTACCAACAGGTTTTGTAGAGCATGTCTGATAGGTTTTTCAGTTTGATGTATATGCAAGACACCGCAATACTTTCAATGAGACGATGTTCCAAAGAGTGTGATTCAGAGAATTCAGTTTAAAAAGATTCACATTATGCTCAGTGCTTGCATGAGTTGTGTGGGTGCTATAAGGACAGGAATGAAATATCTCCCCTATTCCCTGGTACTGAGGAGACAGAAACTATGGCTTAGTCTGATAGCACTACCTGCTGGTGAAACCACAACACTATTTACTCTATACACAATTTGCCTTAGTGCAAGAGGACCTAAATGTTTCATTCATTCATTCTCTTTACCTGCATATTCCAGTTCAGGGACACTTACCAGGCATGCAACGGAGAAATACTGTTAGATCTTTGCTTCTCCATCAAAGCAGAAAGATGAACCATAGACCATGAACCATGGACAACCACCACATCTAGAGAAAACCTACACAAGCACAGGGAGAACACGGACAACACCCAGGAACAATTTCCCAAACATTTCTTTATAAAGTCCAAATTAAATGTTCTTAGTATATAATATCCATATATTTATTTTATTTCTTTGGTGATGTAAAGCAGAAAAAAACAGTTTGGTTTTCTTAAAAAAAAAAAATTAAAAAAAATTCACAAACATCCCAGACATTCACATTGTAAAATGAAAAAAACAAACTGTTATAAATATAAAATGATATTATGTGCACATTAAGGCTGAAACACACACACACAGACATTCACAGGCAGACAAAACAAAACATTTCTCCATTTTAAAAAAAATGGCTGGAGAAACACATAACCATCCACATGTACAAATATTTTGTTAATATTACAGAACAACATTATTGCAGCCGATGGGGCCCTCCTTATTCTTTGGTCCACTGTTGGCATTGAAGATGTAAAAAGACGTATAAATCCATCATATTGTTTGGAAATGTTTCATCCTCAGTGCATCCCATTTAGACAGTCTGTGATTGTGGCTGGTCTCCTGTTGAATGTACAATAAAAATATATGAAGAGCACTGCTGGGCTACGTGACAGCATCGCATTTTACCTGTCACTAAGGAGATCAAGAGCAGCTCGAAAATAAATTCAATGTGTTTCTGCCTAAAAAGCCATTACGTTCAAGTCTTTTTGAGTGTCTCACAAAATACATTCTCTCAGCTGCTGATTTCAATTGACCACAATGACAGAAAAGTTAAAGTGTGCAGAAGAAAAGAAAAAGACCAATTGTAAGCTAGACATCAGCAACAGATGAGAGCCAGACTCTTTGGTGTATGATTATGAACAGCATTAAAATTATTGTAAACATGCTGTAGCAACTAATTGTAAGTTATGCACTGAACACACATGAGCAGAAAATACAAGTTACTTGAGCCACAATTCCCTTCTTTCATTTTAAAGCAGATGATGGAAATTGATTTCCATCAGTGAATAAAGGCTTTGTCAATAGGTACTTAGAAATTGATCTCTCATAATAAATCGCAAAGAATCAAAAGAAATATCACTAAGTTTAAAAAAAAAAAATCTCTCTATAGAAATCTATCAATAGACATTTATCTTGACAAGACATCAATGACATCCAGTGAAGGCTGGAGATACTGAAAGGTGGTAATTTGGTGCTTTGAAAGCTGCCGCCACAGAGAAGGTCTCCAGCAGTTAACTGAGCAATTTGGTGCAATTTCCCCAGAGTTGGGTGTATTATTAATCTGGAATCCGAATAACTACCACTCGCAAAACTATGACACTATGTTTCAGAATATGATTTGTACCTCTGCTGATTAGATTTGAAGACTGAGGATAGAGTCTTTATAAAAGTTTATAGTTCTATGCATGTGAAATAATACTCTACCAATGTATGAGTCCTTTGCATTATCAATCACTGCCACTGATGCTTCCATTTGTGTTCTGAGAAGCCAAACCTCTTGATAAAGAATAAACATAGTTAAAGATTGAGGCCTTAAATATATATGCATATGTATGCATGTTCATTAAAATGAAGTCCAGCTTAAAACAGCACGACGACATAATTGATTCCTTTACATAACATAAGCGCTATAATCTCACAAAAGCTTTTTTTCTATGCATACACTTATGGTGATTTTAAATAGCACATGGTTGTATTGTTTGATAAGCTAAGGACAAAGACAAAAAGTCCGCAGTTTAAAACAGAATGATGAGAATATTTTTTTGCTTTTTCCAGTAGCCAGCTGAAAGTATTTTATCCACATTGGCATTGATATAAAACAGTGCCCCTTGATAAGAAAAGTCATGTGTCAACATCTCTTTAAAAAGGCACTGCATGAGATTCCATCGTCATCCAAAATGCAAGAAAACTGCAGATTGTCCTCTTGGTTTCTTTGATGAGTTTTCTCTTGTGCTTTTCCTGTGAGAATTCTTTTCCTCTTTCTACACAAGCATCAGCCATGTGTTCTTGTCTCGGGTAAGATGTGCCATATTACACGGCAATCACTGTCTCTTCTTCCTATGTTCAGTCCTGTCTCTCCTTCCCCGGAAGCGCTGATGGTGAAAGCGGATGGCCTCATCTGGCCATCTTTGGAAGTTGTTGATGCTGTAGAGACTGTTGTGTTGATGTCTTCTGATAAAGGTCCTCTGATAGCTTGATGCTGTCAGAGAAAATTCATATATTACAGTGAAACACTAAAACAATGATAGTGTTTGTAAAAATCCAGTTCAGTACTAGACACACAGAAGAAAGCATATAAAGCATATTTCAAATGCAAATCTTGCTGTACTTACGGTTCAAGCAGGTGATTTTAGGGATATCCCATCGTCCATTCCCACGACAACGGATAGTTGGGACGTGCCTTTGAATAAAGCCTGTCTGGCACTGGTACCTCACCAGCGAGTTGATCTCATACCTCTCACGTTTCTTACCAAATGTTCGTGCATTCTCCACCAGAGGGGGCTGGCTACAGGACACTGAGAAACAGAAGTGACAATAAACATTGCATTACAAGGAATTCTGCAGTAACAGACGACTCGATGAGATTTGTATTTTCTCCACTCTTAATGCATGCATTCAGTAAAGTACGAGACGATTTGTGCAAGTGTCTTGTTACCTGTGCCCTTCTTGCAGGTGAAAGTGAGGTGATAGTTGCAAGGAACGTCGTTCCACTGGCCGTCCTCATGCCAGATCATCACTACACAATCCTCGCCAGAAGAGAAGAAGCTGTCAGGCTGGTTGGGCCTCCAGTTTTCATATTGCTGAAATAGAGATAAAAGAGCAGAGTATAAGGAGAAAGACATGGTGATGGATTATGTGTCCTTTAGAGGACCTTTTTCTCTGAATGTATCTTATCAAACCTGTCATAAAATGTGCCGTTAATACCCCTCACATAGATACAGATGCTTTGAATCGTTTTTTATCATCATAACCTATTTTAGGAGTAGAAGCTGCAGATTGTGTTTATTTGGTCTGCCTGATAAACTGAATGACAAATTACTAAATGAGTACATGTATTGTTACTACCACCTATCTACTTCCACAGACGTGATCCCAAAAATAGAGATGCCGTGCTGTTTTGGCAGCCGTGTCTCGTCACTGTAATTTTAATTAATGGCCACAAGAGGGAACAACTGTTTCTTTGTAGGAGCCAACTTCAACTCAGCAGTTATTACATCATCATAGTTCAGCTCTGAGGGACTCTTGCAGGCTCTGTATGATTAACACAAGACACAGAAATGGGTTTCTAAACTATGTTAATGTCACAGGCAGCTACATTACTGTGCTGCAAATCTCACAGTAAGCCACAATATGTCTAAATATAATACTGAGTAGGATTTTTTAACAGGCTTCTGAAACACAATATAGACCAGTGACTTATATCACACACTGATGTGAGTTTATATAGTTGGCATGATGGTATCCATGTTCCAGGGACTGCGTGTTGAGGACTTAATTGCTTTGTGATGATAGAAAAACATAAGTGTAATGTCATTTCATCACATCGCATACCTAGCATTACATGTGTAATTCTGCAGGCACATAATTCCATACACACAGCTGTACATTTACACACTTGTACAGTATACACACAGCTGTAGTGCAGGAATTGATGCTACCTGTAGTCTTTCAGCGCATTCTAGGTTCAAACAGTTTCTTCAAAGCTGTGAACCCCTCCCCCTCCAAATCATGCCCCGAGGCTCTGCTACTCTGTCATTATGGTTAACAAACACACACACCGACTTCCTGCTCTGTTCGCTTTAAGTTAACAAATACGTGACCCATCAATTGCACAGCAGGCCTACATCTTCCTCAAAATAATCAAACAAACTTTGATCACCCACAGACACAGACACACACATCCAAAGACACTTCAACTTGGGTGTTTCAATACCCTGCTGCTGAAATAAATCAATTTTTTATTTTCTTTCTAAATGTAAATACTCATTTATTATACTTAAATCCACTGGAGGTGACCACCCACCCTAACCCCCTGGGCTCTCTTTCTGCAGCTGAGCACAGGTGCTGTCCATCTGTGTGTAGCTGCCTGTCTGATGGCCCCCCCACCCCGGGTGGCTTCCTGCTGGCTGGCCCCCCTGTTGTGTGTAGGGGTTAAAGGGGGTCCATACCTGTCTACGCCTGCCAAACTCCCCTCTACATAGTGTTGCTCACATCCTCATCACCCCTCAATCTCTCAGCTGGGCAAGGGTCCCCATAGGCGGTCTGTGCTTATCTTTTAACCCTGAGGCTGTCTATACTTCCCCTATCTCTGGTCCTGGAGAATTATCTTTGAAGTGAGGACATGAGTCTGTGCACCACGGATGCACATAGTAATTAGCCACTTTCCTGTCTTGTGAGGGGGGTCTTCAGCAGCTACAAACACTGTAGCAAACATGGACTTGTGTGCTGTTTTATAAACACTACAGTGTGCATTTTTCTCCCGGGCATACCCTTTTTTTTACATTCGACTGTCATCTTTTTTGCATTCTTGCAGCTACTTGTTTTCTTGCACTGGACTCACACTGACTAAAAAGGATTCAATGGTGCCTTTAAAGCATGGTCCCCATCAGATTTATGATCACAGCAGTCAACCATCAGGGTGTAGCGATATGAGGCAGAGGAGAGTACGTCATGAGAAAGTCACCACAGCCCTTGAAAAGAACGACTCTCCCTAGATGACTGTATCTGTCACCAGCATCACTTCCAAATATTTACACTGTCCCTGTGCCATGTTTGTTGAGACAAAAATATGTGAGAAAGAAACCTATCTTACCATAGGGCTGCCGTCAGTCCAGCGGAAGTCGCTGTCAAACATCTTATCATTCAGGCCGATCCACTGGTAGTCCTGTCCAAGACCTGCCATACAGGGCAGAGTGAGACACAGCAGATTACATTTCTCTGTTGCCATATGTCCTTTTTAGGACTGCTCAGTTCACAAAGTGCAAGAAGGAACAATGGATAGCTATGGCATTTTCATTGCCTGGATCATTTTTTCTACATTTACTGTTGTAAACTGTAACTACCTTTGCGTATTTGATGTGGCTTTAAAAAAGAACTTTTACTATTTCAATCTTATCATAGAGGTTTTCTAAACTAAGACTTGTTCTTATGAATGCTTATCTGCAATTGGGATCTTTAACTTACGATTGACAAACTGTTGCTCCTCGTGGGAGAGGATGCTGGTGAGATGAGCCCCCTGCATGCGGCACTCTCTCTCTGCTGTGTCCCAGTTTCTTCTGTGGGGGAAGAACTTGTAGCAGTGGCTCTGAAATTTATGCCAGCCATAGTCACATACCTCTGTATCTGATGGAAGAAAAATTGAGAGACAGAATGAGGCATACAGGAAAAACAGATTTGCAAAAGATCAAAAGACGTGAAATGCATTAACATTTTCAAAGGGAGGTAAACTTTTAGCTGTTAACTTCCATCCTTGCATATGTTGACCTCACCATCATGACATCATCTAATCAGCTGCATCTACAGTGCTCTTCTCACCTAGGTATACCAGCCCTCAGGCCTGCTGTTATCTATTGTTGTCTATTGTCTCTAATAAAGATGAAAGAGAAACAATGTGATGGATTAGTTCCTACAGCTCCTGACAGCAGCACTATAAGGCAGGTGAAACAAAACAAAAAGGAATCCTATTAAGTGCCAACTACTCAAAGGTGTGATTGTTGTGCTAAATAGGATGATTCTTCTCAGATTACTCACTCACAGGTATTCATACACACAAAAGCAAATCCGGAAATCAAGATTCCAAATTACTGTCAGACTCCTGGGTAAATTAATGGAGCATGAGGCATGCAGTTGTAAAGAGATCATATATAAATCAAACCCGCAAGCTTTTCCCAGTCACAATTGATACCACTGTCATCTTGACCCTTTGATGGTGACTGTGTTCATGCATCCAAACTGCAATAAATCAGTTTACTGTCTGTTAGTCCCTCCTTCCCCTCCTCAATCCAGCATCAGAACATTGACAGAGGCAGAATCTTTCTCTTGGTTCTCCACCTCAAGTTGCTTTTTTTCCCTTTCCTTTGGCAAAACCTTCTAAGACAGCAGCTGTGTATGAGTACACAAACTGGGTGTGATTCACTCTTGAGTGATTCTGACAAAATTTAGGGTGTAGGCACTGGTCAAGAAAAATCAGCCAAGGCAGATGATGCCCTGAGTTCAACACACTTGGGATGAAAGTAGGGCGCATCTGGGAAATGAAAGTAAAGTTATGAGGGTATAGGAACTTCAGAATAAATTATTCCACTATATTCCAGAAATGCCTTGTATAGATAACCTTAGTTACCCAGTGACCCAGTTTCCAATCTTATTGTCTTGGCCTAGATGGACATGTCAAGACGTGACTGGATGTGTAGCATATCTGCAGTGTATACCACCTTTACATTGATGTAATAAAAACTAATCGAAACAGGGTGTGTGTGTCAACTGTCTGTGCGTCTGAAACATTCAGAAACTAAAGCTCATGGATGCTTGTGTGTCATTGTGGTGATGAGATAAAGATTGTGTTTATTCCATTTATATTTTACTCAGTCAATGCCTGGAGGAAACCTAAGACCATAGTTGCCTGTATACAGCTGGATTGATCAGCTGTGATGGTGTGTCTAACATGTGAATGACACAT
Source organism: Seriola lalandi dorsalis (assembly GCF_002814215.2). Classification (NCBI taxonomy): domain Eukaryota; kingdom Metazoa; phylum Chordata; class Actinopteri; order Carangiformes; family Carangidae; genus Seriola; species Seriola lalandi. Next base: position 1,843,836 of record NW_019525070.1, on the reverse strand, counting down.
AGCCTATTTATTCTGGTTCATCTCCCAGGTGAGTGATTACATTAAAGGTCCTATCATGTCATATCAAAATCATCTAAGCTGAGTCTAGACAGTTTATATGGATAGCTGGAACCACTTACAACAATAATGAAATGAAAAACCTTCATTAGTCTGAAACAGAATACTCAGAAAGAAGTTAGGGGGAGAATCCATGAAATTACCACAAACTTACCCTCCTCACAATACAGCCCAGAATAGCTTGGGAGGCAAACACATGTGAAGGAAGCTATCCCGTCAACACATGTACCTCCATTACGACAAGGGTTTGACTGGCACTCATCAATATCTGCATAAGAAACAGACGTAATTAATAACAGGAAATGGTCAAAACAAATTGCAGTCCCCAAGACAATAAAACAATTTTTAGAATATATTTTATGCTTCTTGTGGGTTAACATTAATGAAGCGAGATATTGTGAGAGGAATTCTTGATAAACAATTCTCTACCTGTCTCACAGCGATCACCACTGTAACCAGGAGCACAGCTACAGGTATGGATGCTGCCAGTTTTGTAGCAAGATCCTCCATTCAGACAAATGTCCTCTGTACATGAGTAAACTCCTGTTAGGAGAACAAATGCAAATTGTAAATTGTATTAAACAGAACATTATTCTGAGCTTACACATGTTGTATTTCAATTAAAGCCATTTACAGAAACATACCTGAAATTTCAACAGTCTCGCCAACAATGGTGTGTCCCAAATCGAGTCCTGCATCTGGCTGGGCAGTCAAGTCACTGTCCACTTTCTCATCCCCACCAGAGGAAGATGGCGGAGTGGTAGCTACAGATTCAACTAACACTGACTGGCTTTGCGTCTGAGCTGGTGACACTGTTGTGAAGTCTGTATAGGTCCTTGTGGGCATTTCAGTGTGAGGTGAGACATCTCCCTTTATTTTATCCACATCTTCCTCTTTCCCAGAGGTGCTATCAACACTAGCAGTCTCCACCTTTGAATCTGTGGTAGCATCTACCTTGAATATAGTCTGGATTTCATCTAAGGACAGAGACTGTTGTTCCAAACCGTAGATCTTTGGTTTCTTTGTAGTCATCAACTCTCCAGACCCACTGTCAGAGCTGACAGACTCACTTTCAGGCCCAGTGCTAAAGTCGGAGGGTGACTTAGTCGAGAAGGTGATACTCTCAAGCTCATCACCACCCATCTTAACAGTGCTTTCTGTGGTCATGCTTTCCTCTGAGCTGCTGATGCTTTCTGAACCACTCTCAGAACCAGATGCACTGAAGGGAGCTGGTGCAGAAGGCATGACAGTGATAGCTACTGCTTCTACAGGTGACTGAGTGGCCTTTTCTTTTGAGCTACTTTCAGTGCTGCTCACTGAGTCAACAGGCTTACTCTCAGATGTTTGAGAAACAGCTGGAGGTGCAGTCATGAACACAGCTACTTTTTCTGGTGCTGTAGTTTCATTGTGTTCTGGAACTGCGTAAACCATGTAGCCAGGTCCTTCATAATCTGGGGGCAAATAGTCATAATCTGGAAGAGGTGCTGTTTGGACAGTTGTATCTGGGGATGATTCAATCTTTGCACCACTCGAAACCTGTTCAAGAGTGGGTTCAACCGGCCCATCTTCAGCTGAAGCAGATACACCTTCAGTCACTGAAGAAGCGGCAGCAGGCACAGTAGTTGATTCTGTAATCTGACTTATTGCATGACTTGCAAAACTAGGGTGAGTTGTGGTCAGTGACACATCCTGAGAGGAAAGATCTGTGTCAGGGCGGTGTGTTAGTGTCATCTCCGACTTGACTTGTTCAAATGATTCTTCGGGAGTTGTTAGGGCCTGTAAAGGAGAAACTGTTGTGGCAAACTGGACCAAAACATCAAGCTGTGAAGATGCTGATGTTGAAAGAACAGCTGAGTGTGTGGTGAATACTACATTAGTGTCTGAGCTTGTAGAGGTTTCTGCGGCATGTGTAACACCAGTGGGTTGATGCGTACTTATTGGGTCTGAATCCTGTGTCTCCTCTTTTTCAGAATCTGTTGACCCTGACTCAAGAGAAGTCTCTGTTGACTCGAAAGTGCTGGCCACGGCAGGGGATTGTGTTCCATATGCTTCAGTGATGAAGTTCTCAGGTGACGTGTGACCTGAGCTTTGTTCATATGTAGATGATTCTGGTTTATCGGTTTGTGTGTGTGTTAAAGTACTGGTGATACTATCCATCTTAACCGTACTGGACAGGGATGAAACAGTTACAGTGACAGAGTCAGAATCAGAGATATCAGATGTCCCTTTGCCAGAACTTTCTTCTGGTAAAATGATAATACTCATTTCTGTTGATACAGAGATTTCCTCAGTCTCATAACTTGAGCCCTCTTTATCTGTTGAAGTGTCTATCTCAAGTGACACTGCAGTTGATTTCACAGTTGAGGAGGGAGGAGTGGCAGTCTGTTCACTCTCTCCTGTCACCATTATGAGTGATGCTGTTGATGTCTCTCCAGAACCCTCTTGATCAGTCACACCTGATATGGAAGCCAAAGATGGAGTCTCAGTGCTGAACAGTGAAGACCCAGTTGGGGACAGACGCTCTTTTGTTTCCTCTAGAGTTTGTTCAATTGAACTCTCTGATGTTTCCACTGAGCTTGACTCTGCAGAACTTGCTGTCTTGTCAGCTGCAGTTTCTTCTTCAGGTTTTGCAGATTTCTCAGTTGCTGGTTTTTGAGTTATGGATTCAACCCCAGCCGACTCGGTCCCTTTAGAGTCTTCTATTTCATCTGTAGGAGGCGAGGTCATCACAGCATAGGTCGATGTTTCCTGGACTTTACTGTCTTTATCTGAGCTGCCTTCAGTGTCAGTTGAAACTTCTTTGGCTACAGGTGCTCGGCTTGGTGCTTCATCCGTCTTATCTTTCAGCGATGTGGTGGTAACTCCAATCTGGGGAGTCACATCACTAGGTTCAGAGTGCTGGCCTGATTCCTCACTGGGCAACATTGGGCTAGTTGTGGCCAACACAGTTTTCTCAGAGGAAATGTCAGTGTGGGGATGATGAGTGAATGCAATCTCAGACCTTGCCTGTTGGAAGGACACCTCAGGTTGTGTTGTTTCTGGTTCTGGGACAAAAGTGGTGACAAACTGAACCATCACGTCAGGCTTTGAAGTGCTTTGTACAGAAGAAACTGTGGATGTAGAAACTGATTCTTCTGTGGACATAAAGTTGATTTGGTCACTTGTGCTCTCTTCGCGTGCTGGGGTTGATGTTGCTCCATTGGTAGAGGGGGAAACTGTTTCTGATGATGACGCTGTCTTTGCCTCTGTGGTTATCTCATTCATTTGAGTTTTATCCTCTTGGGTCACTGTGATTGGTTTCTCTGTGCTGAACAAAGGAGTGGCTACAGTCTTTTCACTCTCAGATGTCAATGTCATAGGTGATGCAGTTGTGGCATCTGCAATCTCAACCTCAGAGCTCACCACATCTGGAACATCTGTGATACTTGCCACTGAATATGTATCAGAGCTGTAGGGAGGAGATAATGTTGTTGTGGATACTATTTGTTCCATTTTTATTGTACTATGCAGAGGAGCAGCTGTGTGTGTCAAGGGCTCTGTCACATGAGTGTGATCATCTGATCCAACATCAGGAGAGGATGTGACAGTTGGCTTCTCGGTGCTATAAAGACTGGAAGCAGAACCTGATACTGCTATTTCAGTCTCCCCAGTGCCAGCTTCAGGTGATGTAACTGAAATTGTTGTTGGTTCGGCCTTCACTGTTGAAGCTGTCAGTATACCAGATGTTTGACCACTTGAGGTGTCAGTATCATTAATGTCTGACGCAGAAGTGACAGACGGTTTCACTGTGCTATCGATGGACAAGGAAGCACTTGTTGGTGACTTTGCGACCTCTCCTATGGTACCTCTAGGTGAGGTTGGTGAGATTTTCTCGGCCTTAACTGTTGTAATTACAACCTCAGTGGACATACTTTGGTTTGGGCCACCTGAAAACTCCTCATTTGTATCTCCTGTGTCAGGGGCAACAGTTGGTTTCTCAGTGCTGAACAGTGAGGAGGCTGTAGCTTTCACTGGCTTTTCAGATGCGCTCCATCCATCCACAGAGAACGCTGAAGTTGCCTCTGAATTATACAATGTAGAGCCTTCTTCAGAATCCTCACCTGAATATTCGTCATCAGTTATTTCACTGGTTTGTTTCACTGTGCCAGGTTCAGTGGACACTAGTGTGTGTGATGTGACAGTGACTGAAGGCACAGTGGCTTGTGTGGAACCTTTGGTCTCATCAGCTGTGTCAGGACTTGTGGCCATTATGGCTGTGGGTGATGGGGTCATGGGTTTTTCTATTTCATCTGTAGTGCCCATATATTCCTCACTGGATACTGGAGTGACAGAGCTGGAGTCTGTTGTTTCAGTTAAGGCTTGAGATGGCAAAGACGAGGATGTGGAGATCTCAGTGATAGACTCAGCGACTTTATCAGTGGTGCCTTCACCTGATAAATCATCCTTCACCAGCTCTGGAACTGGTTTGGTGTGAATCTCGATAGGGAAAACTGTATGTGGTGTGGTTGAATCATATGTTTCATCAGAGCTCGATTTTGTGGACACGGTGGTAGCTGGGGTGGCATGTGGTGACGATGTGACCATCTCTTCAGTAGAAACTCCTTGCATAGGTGATGGTTTTGAAGTGGACTGTGAATATTCAGAAGATGTTGACGCTGATGTCAAATCAGTGGCTGAGGTAGCTTGTAACGTTACTGGTGTAGGAGTAAAAAAGGTGTCACTGTCGGTCCCTGAACCTTCTGCTTCTTCTGTTACCTCCAACTTTTGTGTCATTGTAACTGCTGTGATGCCTCCAGCTTCCTCTGTCTTGATGGTTGGGTAAAATGAAGAGGAGGGAACTATGGAGGTAACATCTGCATCAATGATGGTATCATCTTTTGTGATATGCACAGGAGTACCTTCCTTCATACTCTCTGTAACTGCAGAGAATAGCTCATCTTCATCTGTTGCATCCTCTGTGAATATGGTGCTTGTGCTGGTTGATGGTTGAGACACATGCAAGACCATGGTAGGTGTTTGTTCACTTAGGTCAGTCTTGGGTCGGCTGCTACTGGGTGTAATGATCACAACCTGTTGGTCTGTAACACTATGATATATGATGGAGGGAATTGGGGTGGACATTGATGTTAATTCATCTTGCTCATGTTCACTGCTGGAGCTTACTGTAGTGAAGTCAACTGTAGTGTGATCACCAACTGAGGCTCCAGTTGTATGAGGGGACATAGTTGTATAAGAAGACTGCATTATGTGCTCAGATACAGCAACTTCATCTTTCACAGTGGCTTCAGAAGTGATGGGGGTATCGGGAGCAAATTCACCCTCCTGTGAGGAAACCTGTTCATCAGAGGTTGTTGTGACTGAAACGAAGGTTTCCATTTCACCGGTCACTTCTCCAAACGTGATACTCTCAATCGCTGGTGGCTTTGATGTGAACATCTCAGTAGTTAGGTCACCAGAACTTTCTTGCTCTGTCAAAGTAAAATCTGGACTTTGTTTTGATGTATCAGTTGTGGAGAGAGACATGTCAGCTGACCGGGCAGGTGTGATATTAAATACTGTTGTGATATTTGGCTTATCGGTGCTGTAGAGAGAGGAAGCTGCAGTTAGAGCAGATCTTGGAATATCAGATGTTCCACTTTCACGAGATGCTGGTGTCATTGTAGGTTTCTCTGTGCTGAACAGGGAGGAGGCTGTACTCTTTGTGCTATCAGGAGACTCTGTATTATAAACAGCTGAAGATGACACTGAAGACGTCTGAGAGAACATATCAACTGTGCTCCCTGGAACGGTTGGAGTGTGGATTTCTAGAAGCATTGCAGTTGGTTTTTCAGTGCTGTAAAGAGAAGAGGCTGCGGTGCCAGTAGGTTTTTGTGTAATGGCAGTGGACTTATCTGTTGTTTGGTCAGTTGAGCTCTCCTCTGTGACAGCAACAGCACTAGAAGACACAGCGATTTGTTTTGTAGCTGCTACTGTCACGGACATTGTAGGAGGGTTTGTGACTGGTACAAATGTAGTTGACCCATTAAAAAAGTAACTACCTGAATCCTCATCCTCATCACCAGAGTCATCTGTGAGGAATCCACTGCCCGGCTCAGTAATGTAATTCTCAGTGCTTGTCATATGTGGCGGTTGGGTTGATGACATAAATTGCTTGGCAGGCTGTGTGCTGGAGGGATCTGAGGATGTAAAACTTGTCTTGCCGGATGTGCTCTCAGTCTCTATTTCAGTCTCATCTGTAGCCACAGTAAATTCAGTCAGGGGTTTTGTGGTAGTCTCAGTGGATGGCTCTGAACCAGAGCCGTCTGGACTTGACTCCAAGTCATCCTCTTCACCAGAGCTCTCCATGTCAATATAAGTAGAGGTTTCCTTCGAGGTAAACACAGTGACACTGGGGATTGCCATGGGTTGAGATGTTTCAAGTGTATAGGGACTTGTTGTGACAGTTGTATGCTCTCTGTCACTTTTTTCCTCAACAAATGTGGGTGTGATTAATGGTCTAAATGATGTGGTTGTTGTTAAGGTTGTTTGTTCCACTGAGGGCTGCTCGGCTGCTGTTGGTGTTTCCAGGGCAGTTTCATCTTTGGATGAAGATATGTCATCTCCTGACCTCTCTACATCAGTAAAGAAAAATTCAATTGTGGGAGATAAGCTGGAGGAGACAGAAGATTGGATAGCATTTGTAGACTGCTCTGTCATGAACTGTGGTGAGGGTTGGGTTGATGATTCAACACCAGGCTGTGATGTGCTGTCGGTTGGTGGCACAGATGTTGGTTTCTCAGTACTGTGGTGAGAAGAGGCTATGGTTGCATGAGATTGTAAAGCTTCAGTTGTTTCCGTTTCAGGGAATGCTGTTGTCAATAATGGCTTCTCAGTGCTAATCACTGAAGACACTGTGGTGGCTGTACTTGTTTCTTCTGTGAGAACCTTTGTAACAGATGTTTCATCCGTCGCAGTGCTCTTGGTAGGTTCTTCAAACACTTCTGGTGTCTCGGTACTGAACATGGAAGACACAGGAGTGGTGGAAACATCACCTGAGCCGTCTTCATCAGTGAATAATGACCTTGTGTCTGTGGTAAAAGCAGTGACGGTAGGTTTAACAGTTGTTCTCACAAAAGAAGGTAAGGTTTCAACTAATGTGGAGTCTGTGCTGATGCTGTGGTCCACCTCCTCATCGGGCTGTACTGAGGGTGCAACACTTGGGTACATATCAGGGGTTTGCACCCCAGAGCCCTCTTCATGCAAGATGCTAGCTGAAACTGCTGTTAGTGTTTCACGTTCCTTGGTGAACATATTATCAGGGGTTGGACTTCTGGTGCTCTCCTCAGTGGTAGTTGTGATCACAGAGTGTGTCTCAGGAGTTGATGTGGGCTTTTCTGTATCAGAAGAAATTGATTTCTCAGTACTGTACAAAGAGGAAGGTGTAATAACAGTAGATAATGAGCTTGTTCCAGTTGCAAGTGATGCTGTTGTTACTGTTGGTTTTTCTGTGCTGAACACTGAAGAGACGGTGGGGGATGTTTGACCTGCAACTTTGTCGGTAAAATCAGGGGTTTGATGAATAAATTCAGTTTCATCTATGATAGGAATGGATGGCCTTGTGGAGCTTGGAGATGTAGCAGCTGTTTCGTGCGAGCTGTCAATCACTATAGGTGAGTGGTTGCTTGGTTCCACTATTTGGTCTGTAGATGACAACAAAGAGAGGGCAGATGTTTCCTCTGTAAAAATTTCAGTTGTTTGGCTTGTTGAGATGTCGTCTTCTGTAATAGTAATTGCAGAACTAGTCTCAAATTCATCAATTATTGGGATGGCTGATGTTATTTCTGTGCTTAATTGCTTTGGAGGTTGCCGTGTAATTGTAATGTCTGATGTTGACTGCTCAGGTGTTACTGATGCTTCCATTGTCTGACTTGTGCTGTAGAGGGATGAAGCTGCAGTAATACCAGTTGCTGAAGTGTCACTTATTTCAGATTCCTGTGATGCTGTGACTGATGACGACAAAGTAGTTGTAGTAAAAACGGACTCTTCAGTGAACTCAGTGATGATGTTTCCAGAACCCTCTGTATCTGTGGTGATGAAGAAAGATGATGTTTCAGGTTTAGCAGTTGATCCACTGATTGATGGAGTGGACTCCACCATTGTAGTCTCACTGCTAATATCTTCTTCATCAGTGTCTGATAGAGTAGATGATACAACAGAAGCCAAACTTGGAATCACTGTTATTGAGCTTGTTAGTGTCTCATCAGAGATAGAGGAAACTGATGGTTCTACTCTAAGTGATGGCATTTTTGTTTCATCTGTTTCAAGACCTTTCGCTGTTCCAGGAGACATTGCTGTTGGTGCCTCAGTGCTGAATAATGATGAAGCTGTAGCTGTGACAGAGGAGGTTGAAGAGAACATGTCTGGGGTTTGGGAACCTGAGCCTTCTTCATCTCCTGGAGTGGAGGCTGAGGGCCTTTCTGTCTGATCTGTGACGGTGCTGTCTTGTTCCACAACTGGCAGTGCTGTCGGTTTCTCAGTACTAAACAACGATGAACCTGTAGTAGCTGCAGTGTCTTTGCCAGACATCACAGTCGTCTGTTCTCCTGAGGTCTCTTCATCTGTGGTTGGGAAAGCAGAACTTTCCTCTGGTGTTACTGAATCTTCCTTTGTCTGACTTGTGGTAACAGTCTCTGGTGTTTCAGGTGACACTGATGTTGGTTTCTCAGTACTGTAGAGAGATGAAGCTGCAGTAATACCAGTTATTGAAGTGTCACTTATTTCAGATTCCTGTGATGCTGTGACTGATGGCGACAAAGTAGTTGTAGTAAAAACGGACTCTTCAGTGAACTCAGTGATGATGTTTCCAGAACCCTCTGTATCTTTGGTGATGAAGAAAGATGATGTTTCAGGTTTAGCAGTTGATCCACTGATTGATGGAGTGGACTCCACCATTGTAGTCTCACTGCTAATATCTTCTTCATCAGTGTCTGATAGAGTAGATGATACAACAGAAGCCAAACTTGGAATCACTGTTATTGAGCTTGTTAGTGTCTCATCAGAGATAGAGGAAACTGATGGTTCTACTCTAATTGATGGCATTTTTGTTTCATCTGTTTCAAGACCTTTTGGTGTTCCAGGAGACATTGCTGTTGGTGACTCAGTGCTGAATAATGATGAAGCTGTAGCTGTGACAGAGGAGGTTGAAGAGAACATGTCTGGGGTTTGGGAACCTGAGCCTTCTTCATCTCCTGGAGTGGAGGCAGAAGATTTTTCAGTCTGATCTGTGACAGTACTGTCAGGTTCCACAACTGGCAGTGCTGTTGGCTTCTCAGTGCTAAACAATGAGGATACAGTAGGAGCTGCTATTGGTGCCTCAGTGCTGAATAATGATGAAGCTGTAGCTGTGACAGAGGAGGTTGAAGAGAACATGTCTGGGGTTTGGGAGCCTGAGCCTTCTTCATCTCCTGGAGTGGAGGTAGAAGATTTTTCTGTCTCATCAGTAACAGGAGAAACTGAGGGCCTTTCTGTCTGATCTGTGACGGTGCTGTCTTGTTCCTCACCTGGCAGTGCTGTTGGTTTCTCAGTACTAAACAACGATGAACCTGTAGGAGCTGCAGTGTCTTTGCTGGACATCACAGTCGTCTGTTCTCCTGAGCTCTCTTCATCTGTGGTTGGGAAAGCAGAACTTTCCTCTGGTGTTACTGAATCTTCCTTTGTCTGACTTGTGGTAACAGTCTCTGGTGTTTCAGGTGACACTGATGTTGGTTTCTCAGTACTGTAGAGGGATGAAGCTGCAGTAACACCAATTTTTGAAGTATCACTTATTTCAGATTCCTGTGATGCTGTGACTGATGGCGACTCTTTGCTCAACCTTGAAGACAAAGTAGTTGTAGTAAAAACTGACTCTTCAGTGAACTCAGTGATGATGTTTCCAGAACCCTCTGTATCTTTGGTGATGAAGAAAGATGATGTTTCAGGTTTAGCAGTTGATCCACTGATTGATGGAGTGGACTCCACCATTGTAGTCTCACTGCTAATATCTTCTTCATCAGTGTCTGGAAGAGTAGATGATACAACAGAAGCCAAACTTGGAATCACTGTTATTGAGCTTGTTAGTGTCTCATCAGAGATAGAGGAAACTGATGGTTCTACTCTAAGTGATGGCATTTTTGTTTCATCTGTTTCAAGACCTTTTGCTGTTCCAGGAGACATTGCTGTTGGTGACTCAGTGCTGAATAATGATGAAGCTGTAACTGTGACAGAGGAGGTTGAAGAGAGCATGTCTGGGGTTTGGGAACCTGAGCCTTCTTCATCCACTAGAGTGATGACAGAAGATTTTTCAGTCATACCAGTAACAGTAGAAACTGAGGGCTTCTCTGTTTGTTCTGTGACAGTGCTGTCTTGTACTTCAACTGGATGTGCTGTTGGCTTCTCAGTGCTAAAGAGAGATGAGGCTGAAGCTGTAACAAACTGTGTAGTTGATTTTTCATCTGTCTGTTTGCCTGAGCTTTCTCCATCTGTAGAGGTTTTTAATGAGATTGTCTCTGCCACACCAGCAGTAGCAGCTGTGCTCGGTTGTGATGAAGCTGCTGGTTTTTGTGTCCCTTCATACAACGTTGTTGTTTTCTCAGCGCGGTAAGTGGGTTGTGTGCTGTCAGTGATGTCACCAACTGCTGGTTCCTGTGAAATGGACGGTATTTCCACATCTTCTTCTTTCACTTCACTGGCTGTGCTAAGTGTTGAGGATGGCAGCATTGTAGTTGCTGCAGTAGCTTCTGTTGATGTCATACCAGATGTTTGGTCATCTTCACTCTCTCCAGCAGTGCTAGGATTTAGGGAACCTGTCTCGGTAATGCTACTTCCTGGGGACACTGTTGAATGTTGTGTTTGAACTGTGTCTTCAGTTACACCTGAGATTTCTACTTTTGAAATTGCAGTTGAAATAGACGCATCTGGTCTGATGGGAGAAGTAGGGGTGGCCACAGGTGAGGAAGTTTCCTCCACTCTTTGGTCAGGTAAATCAGTCATTACTGATGCACTTTGTGTTGAGTACTGACTGAAAAATTCAGTGAATGAAGCCATTGTTGTCTTGATAATTTCAATAGCACTGTATAACGGGGAAGCAGTGGTTGCAATGGATTCAAGAGAGGGAGGCGATGTTTCATCTTGTTTCCTCTCCTCCTGTGCGGAGGTGGTCGCTGAAGCTTTTTCGGACTCATCACTGGAAGGAACAGATGTTTTGTCTGTGCCAGCAGTTTGTACTGTTTGTGATGTTTCTTCACTCTCACTTGTGGCTTGATGTGTTGGTATAGGGCTCATGCTCAAAGATGATGTTGTAGTCCCTGCAGAGGTATGTGATGGAAGGCTCGTTGTAAATATGTCCACTGTTTGGTCACTTGAACCATCCTCTGATGTAGGCATTGCATCAGTCGCAGCGTCCCCAGTAGGCGAGATGGAAGGTATTTGGCTGACTGTACTCCCTTGCTGACTTATGTCTGTCCCCTCTGAAGTCTCAGCCAAGATAGGTGCAACAGATGACGAAGATTCAGTGCTGCTTACATCTATGGCTCGTGTTATCTCAGTCTTTGCTGTCTGTTCAAGAGGGGCTGAACTACTAGATACTAAAGGAGCCATTGTGCTGAAGGCAAATTCTTTTGGGGTTTGGGTCTCTTTCCCTCCCTCCACATCTTGAGTCGAGCTCTGTGAGTCACTAATTGTTGATGTTGGTGTTTTCCCATCAGCGTCATCAGAGGAGGGAGTTGACACAGTCTGTAACGTAGACTGAGTGCGGTCTTCCGCAGCTGGAGTGGCAGATGTGCTCTTTGCTTCCTCTGTGACTTCTGCTTTATCTCTGGCTGTGGGAAGTTCGGTTGATGAAGTGACAGGGAATTGGTCCTCAGCCTTCTCTGTCTGAGTCACATCTGAGTCACTTTTCACATAAGTGGGAGTCCACCCTGACTCGTCTACCTCTTCTTGCACAGATGTGGTGATGACAGTGGTGGTTTCCTTATCACCCTTTGTTGTTTGGGTTTCTCCAGTTGCTTTAGTGGCCTGTGGCTCCGCTGGTGTTACTGTAGGAACAAAGTCAGCCGAGGTAGCTGTGACATCACTCATCCCCTCTGTGGCATCTGAGGCACCTGGGTCAGTTTGAGTTTTCGGTGTGGTTTTTGCCTCCACTGTTGAGGCTTGAACAGAGGTTGAGTCTTTCTGTGTGGGGCTTTTTGTGTTCAGGTCATCTTCTTCAGGGAGTATGTGAGGAGGTGTTGATTCAACTATTGGGATTATATAAGACTCATATTCATCAACATCTGGGATCTCTGTAGAAATCAGTCCTTCTGTTGATTCCTCCATAGAGTCAGTGGAGTTATCAACAGGGGGATTGGTCCAACTATAATCAAAGACTGTGGTTATTTCATCACTTGCTCCCAGAGTTGTCACATTAGTCAAAATCTGGGTACCTTTGGCCTCTATTTCTTCTGATCTCTGTGGCTCCAATGTGATCTCGTGTTTACCATTTATAAAACTAACAGCTGGAGTGAGGGTTACAGCAGCTTGAGGGAAAAGGTCTGGGTCCTCACTCTGCTGGATGGGCTCACCATCGGCTATGGAAGGGGTGGGATGGTCAGGCACAACTGGTATGGCAGGAGACTGAGAATCTTGTGGCTGCAGAACCTGGTCAACTGTAAAGAAAATAAAGGAATATAAGGGCAGGCTGTGAAAATTTAGCTTAATAATACAATAAAAATAAAAAAGAATCAATGTTAGCATTTTATTTCTAAAATACTGGGAGTAATAGGTATGACATTCTGTTATAGATAGTTACATTATCACACACATCGCACCTAAGAAGTGCTGTTTTCAGCTATCAGTGAAAAAAAATACAACATTAAGAAAGGTTAATTCAAACATTGATTTTATCATCAAGTCATCAAATTTAATGTATCAATCATAGGGATTACAGCTACAAGACTGTAGAACTCTGGGCTATCACTCTGAAGGTATCTTTGCTAAGTCTCAGAAATTATTAATAATAAAACAATAAGAAAGCGCACTCATGAAAAATAAAAGATGACACATATGTTAAACAAATGTTGTAATATTGAAAAATATTCTCTCTTCATGTCCGTAAACTTGTAAAACACAGAACTACTTTCTGCTACCCTGCATTTGCAATTAAGTCAATACTACAAATAAAATATTTGAATGATTGATGAATTTCATACTTCTTATGAGTGTTGTCACAAAATAAAAAACATTGCAATTAAGTCTCTCTCCAACATATCTGAAAGTCTCGACTGCCTTTGTGACTGAACCTTATCCAAAACATCTCCTGTCCTGTCTTGACTAAAAAAGGATAATACATTCGAATCATAGTATATCACTATGTTGACAACATTTATGGTATGTGTGCAACTATAGTTGTGACTGCTGAGTGTTTTGTCAAGACATTTTAGAACATATTGTCATGAATGGATATAAAACATCAACACTATATTATGTAATGCAATCAAAAGCAATATCATCATACTTTACATCTTAAAATATTTTAATATTTTAAGAGTTTAAACAATTTGACCTTCATAAAGGTAACATATACAGTAGTATTATTGATTTGGATAGCATTGTGTTTTGGAAGTGTTCATGCTACTATGCCTGCTCCCTGTATATTATCTAAATAGAGGTTCACAGACTAAGTGATTTCAGATGTCAGCAGCTGTCTGCTCGTAATTTTAAGTCTAACACAGAAGCAGCGTTCAATTCCCTTTAGAGCATGCAATGTTATCATCATCTACCTACGCTATGTTGCCTCGGATGGGTTAATGTATTCATATAAATAAACAAGATGTTGTCTGGCTGGAAATAATCCACCTCCTCTAAAAGACAGTTGCCTTGAATTACTACACAAAACCAAACTATCAAGGTATTGAAGCTGTTATATTGCAGCTTAGTTAAGTGAACTAATAGATGCCAAACATAGCATTTGAAGCTAAGAAATAGGGTTTGAGTCCATGCCCCTCTCTTTAAGTAAAACAATCACTGAATGTAATGTTTCTATAGAAAGGAACATGTTAAATTTGAAGACTGGCCCAAACAACAACCCTTCATCATCCTCATCTCTGTAACTCATGTGGCTATCCTCCTTCCTACAAGAAAATGCATTCCAGTTTTGTTTCGCATTCCCATAATTCATTAAAAAAAGCCTTGAAAGTGCGCCATAGTGTCAAGCCTTTGACAAATCTGGAATTATGTATAGAGCAGGTGGCAAAAAGAAAAGAGGTGGAGCTGTGGTTAATCCTAAAATGAACAGTTTGGTCCTGCTCAGCATGAACTGTTTACTAGTGTTTGCATTATGTAGTACAAGCAAAGAGGAGGAAAAGATTATTCACACACAAAAACTCTAAATCCTTTAGTATACAAACTTTGCTTTCTTTCTCTCTCTCTTTCTCTCTCTCTCTCTCTCTCTGCTCCTTGTCTCCTCTCTCTCTGTTTCCCACAAACGGTGATTCAGAAAGATTATTGGTTGCAACCAAGAACACCTGCACCAGCTCAGCTCCACAGAAAGACACCTGTTAATAACCCAGGTCAAGCCTGGGAACTCAAGCAATAGACCCACGTGACTGACCCACACACACACATACACACACTATCTTTCTCCCTCTCTTTCTCTCTCCCTCCCTCTCTCTCTTTCTCTCTCTCACACGCACACACACATAGAGGTATTTCCCTTTAATCCCCTCCACCTCGCAGCATCAGTTGGCTGTGTTACATTAAACATGAATGTCCAAATCTAAATAGCAAAGAGAAGCACTGACCACCCCTCGTCTTCATACTGGGGTTAGGCACAAACACAGCTGGCAATCAGCGTTAAGTGATTCATTACTCCTTTTGTTGTGATTTCTTTTTTTTTTTGGTTATTTTATCTGAGCCAATCTACATGACCCTGCAGTAAGCACATATAATGATTATGCAATTACGTATAAAGCAGACACTGTGCTCCTTAAAGTGCTTGGGGACCCCAATCATCACATCAAAGCATATGCCATGCAAGAAAGTCAATAAAAACAAACGCAATGGTCAAAGTTGTCATATTGACATTTAAGGTGCATTGATTGATTCACAATATTCCACTTTCAAAAGTTGCTGTTAGCTGCTGGTATCCTCCGAGCAGCACAGTGACTGAATTATTTTTTCTACCCAGCTATCATTGACTAGTAAAGATGAAAAGGCAGCAAAATAATTCTTTCATTCATCATTCACTCTTCTGATAGTTTCTTTATTTGTGATGCCAGACAGCATGTGTTGCTTGCTTAGCTACATTTCATAGCCTAGCCTATTAAATGAGCTTGACCTCTGCCTTCACTGCAACTTTTCCTCTTAATAGATGTTTAGAATGTGGATTCATTTGCTTGACACAAGTAAGTAAATTAAAGCATTCAACACATAAACTTGTATTAATTCACCTATGCTGCTTAATGCCACGCTAATTACAACCTACTACATCCATGGTATCATGGTACCATGGCAAACCAGCACCACCAGCCGGCTACCTTAGCATAGCATATAAATTGGAGACAGGAATTAACAGTTAGCCTAATTAACATTTTACATTAATTTTGCTTAATCCGCACAAAAACTGAACTCCAGGAAGTTACTGCACATGGCCAAGGAATAGTCTGGCACATAACCCCCCATAAAACTGCTGTTGTTACACTCCAGTTTTTGTTATGTCATGTTAACGTGTTGGACAGAGTCAGGCTAGCTGTACAGGCTTATATTTATTGTGCAAACATTAGAGCAGTATCAGTCTTTTTTTATCTAATACTGACACACAGCGAATAAGCACATTTCCTAAAATCCCATATTCCATAAAGGACTAGTTTAGCAAGCCTTAGTGAAGTGGATATTAAATAGATGTTTTATTGCAGTAAGAATGTAATGTTGGTGGTTCTGTGCATTGTTTTGTGACATTTGTGGTTGACACGCCTCAGAATATCAATATTTCAATGAGGCATAACATGTCATATAAACAGTTTTACAGTTTAATTTTCTTCAATTAATCAGAAACACATGGGCACCGTTCACATGACCATAACACTGACATGTTTTGGAGAACAATACATATTCATTCATTCATTTTTTTTAATATCCTGATATTATTGTGCACTTTGTTACCATGTAGCCAGCCAACACGCTCCTCCTTCTGACACAATATTTTCCACAAGCTTTTCCCACACAATCTGGGAGGGCAGAAAGAGACGTGAAGTGCCTCAGCTGAGCCACATCACATGATGTAGCAGTAAAAGTAGCTATAATCACCCACTTTGGTCATCAGGCAGCCTCCAGCTGTCCTCACAGAAGGGAGACTTTGCATTTGCAATGACATCACCTCTTGAGGTGGTGTCCAGTCTCTACTGAAGACAGGCATCTGTGCTTACTCAGGTAGACTGCCAACACACCCTTGTTATTGCCAGGCTGGCTGTCAGTAAGCTGGTACATACACACACAAGGAGAGAAATACTGCAAATGCATAGTTGTTTGCAGGATAAATACACACGAGGCATACAGACAGAGAGATTTTGTGTCTTATTTACGTACAGTGCTGTACATGCACACACAATCATATAAGCTTTGGAATGAGCACTTTTGGCACTAAACTGACCACACTGCATACACACAGTGCTGGTGAACACACCAGCAGCTTGAGCGTGTATAACCTGGAGTACAGACTGCTGCTCTCTCAGGCAGACTTAATACCTACCACGAAGCCGGACCAAATTCCAAAAACCGCCAAATGACCAATTCATTCACTTGTATACTTTCCAGTTCACTGTATCCCTTTCCTCCAGCACGAGCTGCTCTTCAGGGACAAGGAATGAGTCACCGTGGCAATGTTTGCAGCTCAGATGGAGAGCAAATTAAAGGAGTAGAAAATGATGCAGCTGCTGTTTGCACGTGAGATCATGTCCTGTTGACTTCTCAGTTTTCTTTAACCAAGTCATGTCTACAACAACATAATTAAGATAACTCAAAAAGGAACATTTGAGTTCTCCCACAAACAAGCAGAAATACAGACCATATAATGTCACTATCATAAAAATCCCAGTTGAAGAAACACTTTGAAAATGCACAAGTAGATTGTAAAACTGTAAGAGATAATTATTCATAACATGAAAACTGATTTATGATTGCATATTTATTTTTTTTATTTTTAAGAAGAAAATTTGATACTAAGTATTCATGCAAAGGTTATAGCAATTTTAGTTTTAAAGCTTGTGATCCTGACCCTAATCTCTCCCTACTGCTGTCTCCTCATATCTTTTTTTTCTCTTTCTCTCTCTCTCTATCTTTCCCATCTTCACTGTGTCAGAATAATTATCAGGACATCTGCTCATCTGGACTGAGAAAGCGTAAACAGTCTTCCAGCAGAATTTCACACTGAGAATACACATCGACATGAGACCGAGGGAACCGGAAAAACAAAACTCCCCAATTTAGTTGCATGGGGAAGGAACAAGCATGAGTAGCAGTGTGCTGTAACTGCTTGTGTATATGCAGATTACAATTACCACTAAATATTATATTTGCAGTGCAAGTGACTGAACCTTTACTAAACTTCAAAAGTCTAAATGCTTTAGGAATATTAGTAAAATCTTACAGGAAACAAGGACAATATTTTAATTTGAGATGGTTGTAGATGAAATAAAAACATCTAACTGCTCAACAGCAGAGGTCCTATACATTGCTTATGCCGTGTTTGCTTTACCTCAGTTTCCTCCAACCTCTATACATTCTCACCAGCGGTCACAATCAGACCTTCTCTCCCCTTCAGCACCCTGGACAGCACAGCCTCCCCCAACTCCCAGCTACTGTACAGCAACAATTTCATTATATATCAGATGAAACAACCCTGGGAAGCAATATGCCACATAGCTTAGTTATTGTGACATCACTCTTTCTTTTCATCATTGCGGCCAAATAAGGATGAAGCGATGGCATTTCCTATTTGCATAAAAAAATATGAATTACATTATATTTGAATAAGGTATAAGTGGTCTGTCTTACCTGACACATTCTGCATCTGCATGACAGTGGTCACTTGGATGGACTCAGCAGCGGCCGCTGTGCCTGGAGTGGTGGTCGTGTCGGCCACAGCTGAAGCCATGGGAGCGGATGTAAAAAACTCTCTGTCAACATCTGGCGCTGCGTCCTCCTCTGTCTGGGTGTCACCGCTGTGCTCCGGCATCCGAGTGGTGGACTCATCAAAAACACTCATTAATGATGTCACATCTTCCGTTGAGGTTCCACTGTCGATCGGGATGCCGGCGGACGTCGCAGGTGCGGGTGTGGTCTTTTCCATGGAGACGACGGCTGGTGTTTCTGCATCCTGCGTTTGCGGTGTGGTTTGTGTTGTCTCTGGTCGTCCTGTCTGGTGGCTCACCTCTTTGCCGGGTTGGGTGTTAAACATAAAGGTGGTATCCATGGGAACGACTGTTGTTCCATCAATAATACTAGTGCTGTCTAATGGGCTGGATGTGGAGTCCTGTTGGGGTGGCTGAGTAGGAGGAGGTCCCTCTACAGCAAAAGAAGTCTCCATCTCATCCACGTTAAAAAAATAATCTGGGAATGGTGTTGTTGAATGAAGCCCAGTGGGTGAGGGTGTCGACCAATCGGTTGATTCTGTTGGAGTGTCGGTGAGGTCAGAGGTCATCGTTGCGGTGATGTCAGCATCAAGAATGGTTTCCTCAGTCTTTCCCTCAGCAAACATGGCCTCTGTGTTGAGAGAGGCCTCTGGTATGGGGACATCAGGTTGGATCGTGCTGATCTCAATCACTGAGTGATCGTCTGGTTCCTCGACGGACTCAGACACTGATTCTGTGGTATCAGTACTTTCTGTTGTTTGTTGGGGTTCTGATTCTGGTGCCGCTGTTATGTCATCAGTTTCCTCCTCTTCATCTTTGATGGTGGGTGCGACTGTGGTGATTAACTCTTCTTCTTGGCCTGCTGGAGGGGAGCGAGGTGGAGCCATACTGGTAGAGAACATAGATGGGGCATTCGAAGGGACAAGAGAGTCTGGAGATTCAGCTGCCTCTGATACACTTTCCGATGTTGGGCTAAGCGTAGTCGTGCTACTCTCCAGTAAAGGGACGGTGGTGGTTCCTATCACAGACACATCCACGAAGGAAGTCTGGTTGATCACCTCTCTCCTTCCTATAAAACACACATAAGCACATATAACACACACGTACGCACTTGAGTCAAATGTCACACAGGCTGTACATGATGTGGAAAACTAATACAGTCTTTATGAAATAGTATATTTTTATTCCGCAAGTATGTGACAAACCCTATGAGTCAAATAGCAGTCAAGGAGCAATACGCAACCACTACAATAACAGTCTGACACTTAACATTAAAGTACCCAGAGTTAAAAGTTCCTTCCTCTCTTAACTCTTCATGTTGTTTATAACTAGCACTAATATTAATTAATGCACTGTTTTCAAAGACACAGCGGAACCAATGTTACTTAAACTTACAGAGCAAAGCTTTAATGTGTATTAGAGTGGTTGGCAAATAACCTCAATTACCTTAAGGTACTAGTATTATTATCCTTTCCTTTGCTTGATTAAATTGGATAGTCTGTCGTTGACACAGACAGGGTGGTTTTCTGTGAAAAACCAAGAGCGCTTTGAATGTTTCTCTCAAGATTTCCTGATCTGCCTGAAACGATTCACATGACTGTAACAGAGGAATTAAACCGCATATAAACTGTAAGGAATCTAGTGTCGTGGTTTTATTGAAGCTGCCCTGACTATTTTTATCCTCTGTGCACTAGTTCTCCTCCAACGGTTCGTCTGAATGTTTACATGTATTTTTTGTGCCATCATTGAAGTCCCATCATCTCTCTGTGCTTGTTCTCAAATGCTCTGTAATGAACCTGTCTACTTATTCTTACGGTTTTACTGAGTTAATTCCTATATGTCTCTCTTGAACGTGCCTCTTCTTCCCTGCCCCCCTGTCCTCCAATGCTCCCTCATTTACACACACACCCATAAAAAGCGGTGTGACAGCTTTAGAAAGCTTTCCTCAGTGGCGCAGACAGATTGTGTAAATCCAGCTGTTGGCCATTACGTACTAGCCCTCTTTCTTCAAGGAACTATCAATGATGTAAGGTGTGACACACGTTTTTCCCTAGCAGAAAAAAAAAGGGCCTACTCTAAGAGAGAGTGCATTATCTCACCGATGCATTTGAGCTGTTGCTGTTACGGAGGCCTTTGTTTTCCTCTGGGCCAATCCAGAGACCAATCAGAGGCCAATTATCCCCATTTTCCCTTTGCACCTACCTCTTTTCTCCACGTCTTACTGTGTAGTCTAACTGACATAGGTTTACATAATAAATTCTTTTTGGAGATATTATTGGGAGTGGGAACGCAGGAAAAATGATGGAGTGAGTCCCACCAAACAAGGGTACTTGAAAAGCACTTAGAGGGGGGCGTAAATACAACATGACTGAGAGAGCTGACATGAAATACACAGAGCAGGAGGTGAGGGTGGCCTGTTTGTGTGCCCTCTGAACTCCATGGGGACTTATCACTGCGAGAGTTAGTAAGGCTCAGGGGCAGTAAATGGCCAGGCAGGGGACGGCTTATCTGTCCAACCTCTCATTTGTAAAGATGGAAAGGCCGGGTCAGAGGTCACCGAGGATGACTGAATTTAGAAGTCCAGCAGTAGCTTTGTCCATTATCCAAATGTCTGCTCTGATAAGTACAAGTGAGAATGACGGAGGGCAAACTCTGACAGCGGAAATGAGAGGAGAAAGGTGAAAAGGCAGTTAGATAGTGAGTCTAAAAAGTCTGACAAGTGTGGTATTAGTTACCTTTGCTGTTTCTCTAAATGGCGACTATCATCTGTCATTCGGCTTTTGCCCTGGGGATACTGATTAGTTAAGAACACTTCACATTTTGAGGGATCAGCCTAATTCTGCTAACTTCCAGTGAACCGTAAAGTGTCACTATTTATAGAGATCCATAGCTATATTCTCCTTTCTTCCCATGGTCAGAAATCACCACACTTTGTCATTTGCATGCATAAATAAATGTATCCTACATGTTAGTCCTAAGGAAGTGAAAAATTAAAAGTTTACAGAAGTGATAAATTAATGACTTTCTACATCCCCAACACCTTGGCTACTCAGGTTTCTTTGGATTATTATGATTGGAATTATAATTAATTTGGTTTATGGTTTAATTTTCTGAATATTACTCAATTATTGTTTTAGTTTGTTTCACATCGGCAGTGAGGTTGAATAAGGATAAAGTTTAAGAGGCCTCGATTAGCCCAGCTGGAAGTAATAAAGATAAAACAACACAGACAGATGCTGACTGTTCACAAACTCAATTGGTCATTATTCTCTAAGAACTGGCCTGTCCATTGCTTTGAAAGTAAACAGAGCTTACCGGTATGATTTTACCCTCCTCTTGGCTAATTTTGTTGCCGCAGAAATGGGCGGGAAACTAAAATGTGAGACACTGAGGTCAACTGGACACTGCGATCTGCGAGACTAGTCTGGCACATAGCACGCGATGCTCATGAGAAAATTATTCCTCTGCTTTGCTCCGGTTGTTGTTGTTGTCATTGAAATTATACACATACAGCATGAAACAGAAAGACAGAGTGAATAGAACAATGGACAACAGATGAGATGGGTTGTAAACATTTTAAAATGTTGGTCTGGTTTAGATGTTGGAAAGTGCACAGTGGTGCAAAGAAGCAGAAAATCAAAGGGTGGAGGAGCAGAAGTGAATACATACACGAGATGAGATCATAGCTCCTTACAATCCAGGCCTGGTTTGACAGGGAATGGTGTGTGCTTTCAAATACTGTCTGTCTTTTATAAACCAAAATGTAAACATATACACCGCACGGCCGACCGTATGCAGGCAACACTTTCATCCATGACACACTGTAAATCTACTAAATAGTATCAACAAGATCCTGGGTTTACCTTTAAAACAGTAAGCCCCAAGCTTCTTAGTTGGTTCTGGGAAGCCAGTCTGGTTCCTGTAGCGATACATGGTCCTGACGCCAAGAAGACCTCCCCCACACTGCAATTTGGGTACTGCAACAGGATGTCGTACACTGCCATCGGAGAGCCAGCCATAGTCGCATCTGTCCAGGCCTTGTCGCCAGGCAGCATGGAGCTGGCCAGGGGTTGCCAAAACAGCATTCATCTTCTGGCACTCTTCACGGGCCTCCTCAAGAGTCATCTTACGGGTCACAGGAGCATAGTACACTTCACCTGAAACAAAGAGAGCAAAACGCAATACAGTCTGAAAGCAGAACCAAAAATGATAACAGATCGTCAGTGATCACAGCAAACCAAAACTGATTACAGTAAGAACCAGTGACTCAGGGCAGAGGGTTTAATTCACTGTTCAACCAATCCAATAAATTTTGGATTGAATCAGTGCTGTATCACTAACAGATGGACAGCCATTTCATTTTAAATAATTTGAAATGAAAGCCCTACTAAAAAGCCTATCATCTGGAGTAATCACTAACCGCAGATTTTTAGACCATTTTGACCTTTCAGAAGAGTCATAACCCAAAAACAGCTGACAAAAGTCACAGCTGTGCAGGGCACGGACCCAAAACATCTCCCACCGATCATATTTAGGACAACAGTAGTTCATTCATTATATTAATCTGAGGTGGGATAGCAATGCAGACAATGTGCCTGGCCTGTCAATGAACGTGTCTGTGCTTCAGGACATTAGGTTTCCCATCGGGGGTGAGTGAAAAAGATTACACCCTCTATTTTTCCTTCCTTCATGTTGTTCATGTCAGGATCCTACCTTCAGAACGGTCACTGCACTAGGACAATTATAAATATTTGTCTTTGCCAACAGGAATAAACGAAAGACTACGGACAGGCAAGCTCTCAATTGAAAACCAAACAACAATACAAGAGAGGATGACTGACTGAGTTTATGTTTTCAGTTAGTCTTGGGCGTAGCTTTTCAAATGTCAATGTCCCATTGATTTACAATGGCATTGAGATTAGGAGAAGTTTCTCACCCAGAAATGTACTCGCTCTTAAAAGCAGACATGGTTCAGTGATCTTACTGGACATTTTCTGTCCATTAAACTTTATATTGATGACTACCAGTAAGCTGTCAGTAGCCACACGTTTAAATGAGGCGAAACAATTTTTTTTATCATTTCTCAACAGAAAAGAGGAGAAAACTGATATGACATCAATCAAATTAAGGAATATCCAAGGCATTGTGGTGAACCAGCAGTCCAAAAAAACATGACACACAATGTCCCAAGGAAATGTCTACGATGCTCCTTTCTATCACTAATTAATACTTGATTAACAATTAATAATGATCCAAGAGCCAGTAAATCAAAGCAATTACCTCTTTAGTTGAGAATTCTGATGTATGTGCGTGACACACAGTTTAATAACAACACACTTACTCGTCACGTGTAACAGGCCCAGAATACAGAATAAAGTGAGGTCAAAGATGGATATAGAATTTCTTGGAGAGACTGAAGAACTAAGTGAAAGATGTAGGTGTATGTCCCTGGTGGATTTGGGACGGGGTGATGTTCCCTGGCTGCTCATAACACTAATAATACAGATGTCACAATACTGACTGTTGGCCGCATATTCACGCACAATTGGTTTGTATTATGTTCTGTAGCAGCTGCGCTGTCCACATCCCAAAGAATAGGAGCAACTACAGAGAGGGCTGGTTGTAGTTTAAATGTGTCAAGGGGGAGGTTAAAAGCTCTGAGTGGACTTGAGTCCATCAGCCGCAACAGACCGGAAAATGAACAGACAGAAAAAGACTTTTGGCTGAGAAGTGAAGACTTCCCACAAGCAATACCAAAGACACTTTAAACCCCCATTATCACATTTTTGTTGCTAACCGCAATGGTGAAGAATCAATTTCAATTTCTACTTTTGAGAGAGAGACTATTAAGAGCTTCTCTCTAACCCTAGCTACCTTTCTACAACACGTGGGACTGTTTGGCGCAACAAAATATATAAAAGGTAACACATTGTCGCCAATAATATTTTCAAACAAAATAATGAAGTCTATTTCCACAGTAGTTTTATAAGCTGTGAAAGTAATTTGCTTTGGCACTGTGATAATCTGGACGTTTCGTCATTTGAACCAAAGGGTGTGTCAGTGCTTCTAAACAACAACTCATTGCTTAGAACTAGAAAAGCCAAATTTTGAAGCTGACTTACCATTAAGTTTATCTACGTAACAGTATACATCATAGGTCTCCGTTGGTTTCCTGGTTCCATATGACCTAATGCCAGGTTTAGTCTGTAGGTTGCCATAGCAGCCATTCCTTGGCTTTGTAATTGGGTACCTATGCAGAAAGAGGAAGGAAGAGCCTTAATAACACATAAGTCAAAGCATCGCTGCGCCAAAATATTTAACATCACATCAGAACACAAACAAACATATGTGACTGAAAAGCGGTGTTGTTTAATATACATGACTTTCGAAAGAGAATTAAAATACAGCTAACCTCACTGTCTGGTCAGCAATCCAGCCGGCATCACATTGGTCAAAGCCATCCTCATAGGCTGCTTTCAGTTGGTCGTATGTAGCAATGGTTGCTCCAATATTTTGGCAGGTTCTGACAGCGTTCTGGTAGTCCAGTGTGTACCTGTTGGTGCTTGCCCGGTAGTGAAAGACAACACCTGCCAACAAATAGTAACAAAAGAAAAAGACCATCCAGAAATGAAACATAATGAGGGTTTTTATACAAACATTAACACAGTGATCTGGAATTGATCAGCGTAATTTCAGTGCTATAAATTATGGCAAACGTCTTTTAAGCACACACCATGAGTGAAATAATTGTCTCTCAGCTTGTTTGGAAAGGAGGAACTTTGCAATAAACCAAAAGGATGAGCAAAATACGACACAGTTCACCACAAATGAACAAGATAACTGCTGATGATGCCATGGCCCTGAAATCCCCATATTTGTGGACAGCAAACAGACGCAGAAGAATGATTGATAGTCCTAATTAACATTGCAGATAGTTGGAAAAGAGGTTGTGAAGATTGTTAACCAGTGGAAATCCAGACTATCCCAGTGCCCCCCCACTCCACCCATGTTTTCTGCATGCCCAAAACATGAGTTGTTATTTCCCAGAATTCTTCTCAAGTGAGGAAATGTAGAATACACATAATGTCACTAGGTAAGGACTGTTGAGCCCCTCTGGGGATACTACAACATTTGACTTGGTGGAACTGCAATAATGTTGCATTATCGTATACATAATTTAAACCTTGTGTAAAGTTAATGATGGATACTGTGGAATTCTGTCTTTGCTCAGCGAAGGCAAAGTAAAAAAAAAGACTCGGTAACACCCACTGAGTGCCCCACCAAAGAGAAAAATCTCCACTGACAAGGTGGCACCCAAGATGACGAGGGCAAATGAGGTTATGTAGCTTTTGCTGTGCCCATACCAACATCTGGAATGTCACCCACATTTGGGCTCTAATGGCTGATTGGGATACACAGATGAACAGTGGAATTAAAATACTGCAGTACTTGGTATGGACAGGGACCCAAAGTCTCGTCTGATTTGCATCTAAAATAAGAACAACTGAAAACTGTGGTTACTCTGTGTAACTACTGGGTAGCTGCTGCTATCAAAGTAAGCAAAAGGGCGCCCATAGTTCTCTCATACGTTTACATTTCTATCACCACTTGTATTGCATTTCACTATTATTAAGCCCGTGCAGCAACCCCCTTCTACATTCAGAGAGGATCTTGGGGAAGTTATTTTAGAGTCTTTTGTCTGATTCCAGCATGATGCAGGATAATGTCTTACCGTTGACATTAAGGTTAACTGTATCCTGGGTGTCTTCAATGCCATACATAACCTCACAGCGATACGTGCCCGCATCACTGGCACGCAGCTTGACCATCGTCAGTGAGGCGTCACCGACATCCTCAGGGTGACTGGGCACTGACACACGGTTCCTGTAGCTGGAACCTATCTTGATGACCCCATTTTGTGCCACCAGCACTGTGGATTCTACGTTTCCCTCTATTTTGGTCCATTTGATCCGCAAGTAATCTCTGCTATACATGGCTGTTCCATTGGGACTGATGACAGGTGCTGAGGTCGGGATGGTGGAGAAGAAGCAGGGAAGATTTACCTTCCCTGAGAGGGACCCAGTGACTGGTCTGATTATTGATAACGTGTTGGAGGCTGAAAGGCAAAACACAGAAGGGTTAAATGCAGCTTCAGTTCATATTCATCCATTCACAACTGTATTTTTATGCTGTTCTTCATCTATTTTTCATTTT
The DNA here is from genome assembly GCF_002814215.2 of Seriola lalandi dorsalis. NCBI lineage: Eukaryota > Metazoa > Chordata > Actinopteri > Carangiformes > Carangidae > Seriola > Seriola lalandi. The sequence goes on along the minus strand of NW_019525070.1, from coordinate 1,817,446 downwards.
ATTTCTTGTCATATAAATACAAATATAAATATCTTCTGTTTACTCTCGCCCCAGCAGATGCAAGTAGACCCTATAAACAGCCAGACGCATCACATTGACAGGGTGTGACAACTACACCCAGCCCTAATAAAGAAAACATGCATCATGGCCTGAAAATGGCTCTTGGAAAGTCAAACCTCATCCCTAAAATGATGGGTGTGGGAACACATTTAACCCTGACTGTAGTGTGAGCGCAGCATGTTCGTTAAAAGTTAAAAGTTAAAGATAATTGGTTAAACAGGGGAGTCACGGTTGCATCACTCCATGTTATGCCACTGCTGAGTTCTGCGCATGTGAGTTTTCCTTCTCAAATAATCTCTCCTTCACCTGCAGGAGGACTAACTGATGATGGCAGGTAGACCCACACAAAACAAAGTCAGCATGCCACACACTGGGCAATATTATGTGTCTCACCTCTCATGACCTGCTACTCTATTCTCAGCTGAAAACTTACTACTGATGTTACACACCTATGTTGCATTACAGGGTAAGAATATTTAAATTCATCCTACAGTCCTTCATCTTCCAGACCAGACAATGGTAACTGTTACTATGATTAATCCACCTCCCTTCCCCTTGAGCTCCATCCACATTTAAATCTGGTGACTGTATCTCAGTCTCACTCCACTTCTATCTGAAGCATGTGAGATGTTAGACAGAATGCCAGACACAAATGAATGGTAACAGGCTGAATCACACTTGGCCCTGTGGAGAGGGAAAAGATTTACCTTTATTTTTTCTTTTCTTTTTCTGGAAGGGGTAAGAGGAAGGGGGGTGGGGGGTGGGGATATTCACAGGGAACAATGTGGGGAATGCTCTGGAAACAGTGGTGGGACAGCCCCAGAGGCATGAGTGTGTGCTTTAACGGGGGGGG
>NW_019525070.1:1749953-1816513 GCF_002814215.2 Seriola lalandi dorsalis | reverse complement strand
GGGGGTTATTAGGATGTGGGGTGAAACCAGCTGTTTTTTCCAGACTGGGAGCAGAGTCTAATTGAAAGGTGTCCATACCCAAAGACCGGGCCGGGGGGGGGGGGGCAGAGATGCAAACCAGAGACCCAGTCTTCAACTTTTATAGCAGAGGGAAAGCTTCATACTTTGATGCACCAGTGACAGTCAGTCTGATGCTGATATGCCGTACAGTGCGAACACCAGCTGAATGTGACCATGTCAAATGACTTATACGTTCAGTGAAACACACAGAGGTGGAAAGAGGGTGTGAGGGGTCGGGAGAGAGGGAGGAAGATAAAGAAAAGAAGAGAGAGAAGGGGAGGGAGATGGACAGTAAGAGGGTGGGAGAGAGGAGCAGCTGGGAAAGAGAAAGAAGGAGAGGTAGAGGGAGAAGCATTTACTCAGTCAAGACTTACCTGTCGCAGTTGCAGCTTCACAGAGACAAAATAACCACAGGATATGTTTTACATTTAGTATCATCTGTTGGAGAAATCAAAAAGGTGAATTAGGAAACAACTCATACAAGACTATATATTTCATGGTGTGTCTATTAATTTTTTTTTTAGTGCATTTTTCCAGGAGTTTCCCAAGTTTGTTGAGTTATAACTGATATGTCTGCTTAAGATCTTTTCTGTCTCAGTGGTGCAAACAACTACGTAGGTCCTAATTCCTCATCCAAATATCACAGGCTAATGATTTCAGGAAATTTTGTGGGTGGCGGGGCTGAGAGGTAAAACGTCCTGTGGGGTCGAGCTGCCGAGTTTTTGGACACAGGAGCATCGAGCCCCTCCTGTCCTCACTTGCACCCCGCTGTATAAACACAAGTGGTGGGTCACAGTGGGAGCTTGAAACTGGTATTCTCCATTTAAATAAACAAATAAATAAAAAACGAGACACTCACTGTGTTAGGGCAGTTTGCTATGATAAAGGATCATCATCTAAAATATTTCAGGGTGGGTATCGTCTGTGACTGTGACTTAATGCCAGGACGCTGACACAAGTGTATCCCGAGTTAACGGACCCACCCTAATGGAAACTAAATGAAATAAGACTTTGGGGAAACAATAGGAGCACGAAATCCAAGTCTAATAGATTTCACATCTCCAACTGCGTACTTGTTTTGCATTTACGTAAAGTGAGTGATGTGAGTAAACTACAGGCAGTTGCAGAAGGTTTTCTAGGAAATCGGGAAAAAAAGAAAAAAAAAGTCATTCAAAGAAAGCTCGGCACTGAAGCATCACACAGGCGTATAATTGGTTACAGATTTTTGGAACCAGTGGTCCTTTATGCGCAGCTCGGAGATGCTCCCTGCTATGAAACATAAATATCTGCTACTGGTATTTAAAATACTTCTACTGTCATCCCATGAGGAATTAACTGAAACTTTGACTTTTGGTTTGGTGCTTCTATGACTTTTTTTTCTCTTTTTTTCCTCCTGGAAACACCTGTTGCTTGTGCTTGTGGATACTCAGCACAAATCATGACAGGATAACATACTACTGATTATTTCAATTTCCACTTAATAGATGTGAAACAAATGTGGAGTAATCTCCAGTCCGCTGTGCTGATTTTGGAAATTCACTTGCGCTCAGTCAGTAGCGGGACACGCCAGTGTAGGTTGTTTAAGGACAACCCGGCATCACTGGGTGTGTTCCTGTTAAATCATTTGTGGACTGAGAAGTCAATTATAATAGACTGTTTAGTTTTTTTTTTTTTGTCAAAAACTTTGCTTGATATTATAAGAAGGTTTTACACACTGAGCAAACAATACAAACTATTGCATTTGCATCAAGTGAAATCGTCTCATTTCTCATTTCAATTCAAAGATAAATAACAGGCTATACTTACGTTTAAAGGTGTTTTATTCCATAAAATGTACATATATCGATATATGCCCTTAAATCCAGTTAGTCCCAGTGCGTATCATGCGTGCGTAAAAAGTGCCCAAATACGTCCACTCCAAACCGGCGCAACAGCACTTATCTCCCCGGTGCGCCTGTCTCTTCTCCTTGATGCTCCAGAGTGGCAGGGTCCCACTCCTGGATGATCCTGGTTCTGTACAGAGCGACAGAAACAGTGAAGTGCTGGCAAGCAACAAGTTCAAATTTGCCTAACGCACACTGTTATTTCGTCAGTGTTAGAGAGGAGGGGCAGAGTGCCCATCTGAAAAGTGAATGAGACACCTTGAGGAGGAGGGAAAAAACTTAATTTGGCCATGTGCCTGAGAGGTACATCCTCATCCAATCAGACTCTTCCGACATTTCGCGAATCTTTTTTTTTTTTTTTGCAGGTAACATATCTATCGTTTTAGATCGAGTCTATTTTCACTTCCCCAAATTAGATGTTGTCTTAATTAGTATAAAAGTAATCAAATGTAAAATAAATTATACGAAAACTTTATTATAAGTGTGTCACTCTTATATTGCTTGTTGTATAAGCAGTGGATATAATCATCTACCTCTGATGATAAAGTCTCATATTTATGCCATGTGAAGAGCGCAAGTCATATCCAAGGGTGCGCGATGGAAACAGGGTGGTGCAGACATGTCTCTGGTGGAACCTGAGTCACAATCTACAGTTTGTTTAAACAACACTTTTCTGTCAATATAGCGACGGAGTTCTTCTTCTCATTCATCCAACTGAATCACTTGAGGCACTTCATGTAGTTTCGCAAAAAAAAATAGCCCCAATCAAGTGAGGATAAGTTCATACACAGATTTTAACTGTAGTGCCTTTTGTGTTTATATTTATACAGAGTACAGAGGAAACTTAGTGTTCGTCTACAGAAATAGATCATCTCAAGTGGAAATGGGTTATCTGTGATTAACATGACTGAAGTGGCCGGGAGTCAGCGAACAGTAGTTAACTGAAACCTCTGTGCTTGGCTTTTCCACGGGGGGGAGAGGCTGGACCACAGTTTATCAACTCTTGCCTAATGATCACCGTGATTGGGTACTGCTAGATAGGTAGGTAATCTGTTGTCTGAAAGAGATTATAACTCCCAGAAGTGTGGGATAAGACACAACTGCCTTTTCCAGTTAGTCTTAACAGAGGAGCAGATCCTTTGAAAAGTGTCAGTGTGAAGATAAAGTCTATATTCCCAGTGCCCCAGCCCCCATCCCTCCCCACCTCAGAAAAAAAAAGAAAAGAAAAAAAATTCTTCTCTGTGTTGCCTACAACCAGAATGGAGCTTAGTGTGAACATGCTCATTCTTAAATATATATATTCTATGTTTTTTTGTTTTTTTAATGCACTTATTGTGCATATTTATTCTGAGCAACCCTGGGATAACATCTTGTTCCATGATGAACTGCATTGTAATTAATTTCCTCTCACAATCAAGATTCTGCATAAGGAGTCCTCTTTAACCTGATGAAGCTTTATTAATCTCAAAGGAAAACTCTATATCTAGTGATCTCTGTAAGTTTTTTTAACAATTAAAGACTTTCAAGCAAGAGATCTGCACGATTTTCCTAGAAATTTTCTTTTAAATTAAACAGTACAGTGATTTTATAGTAAGACTGAACAGCAAATGCAAGTTCCAATGTATTAAGAGGAGCATTGGTTTCATGTTAATAGTGTTTCTTAACAGCAGCCTCTGATAGACATATGGGCTTCTGCATGTGAATCAAAACTGAAGGGTAGGTCTGGTTGCTGACTCTGTTGGGGCGGTCTAATTGTTCAAAATCATGGTGTTGTCTGAGCCAGCAGAGAGACAGAGTAGAGGTGATAAGCCTCTGACAGAGAAGACTGCCCCTTAAAGCCTGAGGGCCCTTGTAAAAAGTCATAGGTGCCGTTTCCATACCTGCGTGCATTGTAATCATCTCAGGCCTCGGCAACAGTTACCCACAGTACATCTTTCCTCTGCAAGGCTGGACTGGTCTGGACAGCCGGACTCTGAGAACGAGGAACGAGGCGAGGAAGAAAAGGAAGGAGGAATTTTATCTCATGTGCACAACCTGCCACTTACTACACTATTAAGTCTCTAAGAGACAATTAACTAAATAAACTAAATCAGAAAATGACAAACAGGTTTTCAACACTAACGGTTTGAGACTTGTTTGAACTCTGATCCTGCAGAGGAAACACAGACAGATTGCATTCTGATGATACACCTCCAGGAAACAGGTTTCATAACTGGACACAGAACTCAAACTGATCTGATCCTGGGTGGAATTTGCCACCTGACCCCAGCATAATTAACCACTACTCCGTTTTAGAGTTACAGGAATCATTTAATCATTTTACTGCTTTGCCTTCTTAACTGAGTCATCGTTAAGTCGAAAGTTGCAAGTCATTTATTGCCATGTAAAACGTTTCTACTGTATGTGTAACCATGGAAGTCCTGTTGCCTTTCAGCACCCATAAATCAATGGGTCAAAAAGCCAATCAAAGAGTGTTTGATCCTGGTGATCCGCTGTGCAGGCCCCAAGATGACCCAGATATCACATGACCTATAAAGGTGGTCTACCTCCGGCCCCATGCCACCTCAGACAGCATAAAAGGGGCGTTAAAATCCCCAAGGGATCTGTCCTAATGAAACTCCCAATTTTGAAGACCAAAGCTGCTCTGATTTGAATGTGTTTTATCGATTACATCAGGATTTTTGTGTGGGTCTGTAAACGGAAAACATCTGACGTCTACAAGCACAAGTGGAGCAAAGAAAATCTGGAATCACTGTGAAGTCACCTGATGTGTTTGACAGTGTGTTTGCTCCTGTATAAATAAACTAAACGAAAACATCCAACAACTGGCACACATCGAGAGTACAAAATTACTCTTCTGAGCATTGCTAAAAAAAAAAAAAAAAAAAATGTATGAATAATGGTGTGAAACAAAATGTACAATTTAAGTGTCAAACAAAAGCCAACCCTGTGAAACACAGAGAGAGAAAAAACAGCTTGATGTGATTTCCCAAAGTATGGGGAAACAAGCGTGTGGTGTGTGTGTGTCTTGTGTGTTTGTGAGTGAACCCCCTGTTTAGAGCAGAAAATGTGGGAAAATGAACCTTCATGCCTCTGGGTAGACATGAACCTTGATCCTTTGGAGCCAAGTATGGAGGCCCAGACCACCAAAGCTGATCCCCTCAGCTTCAGTAGGAGGCCAAGAGAGGTAAGTGGCAGCACGGGAACTCATTTTGATCATGTTTCCTCAGAGATAATCAGGTAATGTATGTTTAGATTGCTTTTGTTTCAAACCATGTTAAGTGAAATTGTCTGAGGAGAAATTAATACAAGGGAAGCGTATTAACGAGCTAGTTGTGCACAAAGGCTCGAGCCTAACTGATACTGGACTTTACACAGATAATAACACATTTCTGACATTGAGTCCTCAAATGTGGATATTATTGTGTCGAACATACACACAAATACTACAAAAAGACTTTGAACATTAAACTTGAATTAGATTAGTGTAAAAAAAAAGGGTCAAAATACATAATTGCACCCAATAATTGATTTTTCTATTGCAATTTCCACATATAAATGCCAATATAGACACCAATATCAATATAATACTGTAATAAATCATATTGGCATGTTATTATATCACTCAGTTGCTACTGTCCTTGTGGTCTGTGAAATGGTGTATACAATTCTGCCATGTATATCCCAGAGGAAGTTTGCTAGTTAAGTCTAACATGTTTTAGATGAAGTATTTTAAACTTGGTTATCTTACAGAAAACTATAAACTATGTTTTCATAGAAAACACAACCAGACAGCAACAGCAGAATGCCACTGTTCTTCCCAGCCAAGAAACACCCCCTCGTTTCGACGACTTCCGAACAACATAAAAATAAATGAAAGGAAAAAAGAAAGAAGAAAAAAAAAAAAAGAAAGGGAAAAAACTGCCACAAAGTGCCACAACTGTCTGGAGTCTGCGATACCAGGTGCCAATCCACAGGCAGGTGTCAGCCATGGCGGTGACAGCTGGTGGACTGTCAGTAGGTCACTGGGGTATTACAGAGATACACGTAGGCTTATGAGAAGTGTCTCCATCTGTCTCTCCAAGTCAATTCAATACGCACAGGTAAGCACAGGTTAGTGCAAGAGATATATCTCTTATGAAAATCATTACCTGCGAAGTGACTGTGTTGTGTTGAGGCCTGTCTATGATCCAAAACACAACACGTAAACACATTTTTTTCTGTGGAACTGGAGAAAAATGTTCATATCGATTACAAAATTTCAGATTGTGATTCAACCACCCAACCCAAACCTTAGCCTCAAAGCCCTTGTGAAAGGATCAGGCTCTAGTGGCGATTGTTTAAGAAGCCCGACAGAGTGGAACTTTATGAATTACTGCATCTTCCACTTTCTAGCAAACTACTTAAATCTGAAAGGATGTGAAAGGAACAAAGACAGAGGAAGTGAGCAAAAGAGAGAGAGAGGGGGAACAGAGAAAATGGTTTGATAACCAAGCACAGACCTGTGCAAATTCCTGTTAACAAAATGAAGCATTGTGGGAACCATTTCATTCTGTTAACTCATCCCCCTTGCTGTAATCAGCCGATACATGACCTCTGGGGAGTTGGAATTACAATATTTCTAAATAAATTCGAGTAAATGTTATATTTGACAACTTAGGTATCTAAAAATGTGTGATCTATGACATTTGCGCAGACTATGTGGAAATGCATTGACTCCCTATGGTAAAATTCCCAGAGGAGTCATGCCTCTCACTGTACTTCAACCACAGAAGAAATGGGTGTGTGAGACAGTCAGTTATTAAGCCAGGCAGCAATTAGGCCTACACGAGAGAAGGCAATGTGGACAGCTTGTCGATCCTTTGGTCTCTGACCAAGGGGAAGTCAAGATAATAACATAATGCGTTCCCAGCCATGAGACGAAATCAAGCCAACTGTAGAAAGTCATTTTGGTTTCTTTGGTTCCAATTACAATTTTAAAGGACATTTTGGTAAAACTGCAATAAAATCCATCTTGGTCATCAATTAAAATGCTTGTGTGTCATACATGACATTTCAAATTGCTTAGTGGTTACTGTAAGTTACTGTACATTTCAAAGTAGCACCCTGCTATGCACAAACATGAAAAAACTATATGATGGCCGCACAAGCTAAAACACTTGCAAACATCCCAACAAGCAAAAATGTGAGTCAGATCTCCACCTCCTCATACTAAAACAGTCATGAAATACTGTAGGTATATATATATATATATATATATATATATATATATATATATATTTACACACACACACATTATTCATACATATTTATATACCATCTTTCTTAAAAAAGTTACAAACTGCTTCACAATGTGAAAAAAAGAGAAAGTCTCCCTCGAGCGCACACTGCAGCAGGTTGTCATTATCACACACTTAATCTTCAACTACCATCCTCTTAAAACCTGCAGAACATTTGGTTTAATTCAAATAATGAGGCCAATCAGTTCACACCAGCATCTCAAAGAGAAACCACTCGTTATTTGTGATGATCAAAAGGCTCTTTTACTGACTGGGTTGAAACAAAACACATACTCTTTGCCACTGGCAAAACGCGTAGACCAGTGCAGAAAAGCCTCCATGACTGGAAGACGAGTCAGCATGAAATGTGGAGTGGAGATTTTTAACTGTGTAGTGCATGGGTGCAATATATGTGGCTGTTATGGTATAGCTATACGTAAGCAATGACATCTCTGAGGGCAACAGATGTATGATTGCACTTAACACTGTATCGTTTATGGATATTCAACATCTGGATAGTGGTCATGTATGATGACTACTGTGGTCTTCTTGCGATACTAGAAGATAAAGACTGTGCTTGGACTTACTACTGTATATATGGGTATATACAGTACACAAAGAGAAGAGGCTTACACATTCAGTTCAAAGTCATCAGGCAGGAAGGCACACTGCTGGTTTTGTATTTCCCTGAAATATATTCCCTCAGTTTCAAACAGCCTGCCCACTGCTTTACTTCCTTATGTGTACCACCCCCAGCAGAAACAACGGTACTGCCCACTGTGAGCGAAAGCAGCAACGGGTAATGGAGTCTGACACAAGTGGCTCAATAAAACCAATTGCATATTTGAGTTTGAAAACACATGTGTATAAAAGTTGTTTATTGCTCTACTGCTCATAAGTCAGTGCAATTTAACGGAATCACAAAATGTGGTTGATTCACAGTGTAATACACAAAAACGGAAGCAGACACCAGTTGTCCCAGTATGTTTTAAGGGTGAGTTAAGTGTCAGCATTACTCAATATGGAGTATGTGATGAGAGGATTCAGCAAAATAAATTTGTCATCTTCAGTTTTCAAACAGCACTTGTGTCAGGCCAAGTTGTTTCAGACATTACAGTGTAAGGCGGTGAGCAGTGAGAGCACAGCACAGCCCAACAACTGACAAAGACCACTCTGTCTCACTGCAGCGCTGTGCAGCGGGAAAGCAGGAAGGCTCCTGTCATTTCCCTGGATGATGGGAATCCTACAGGTGCACGTAAGTGAATGACGATGATAAGCGAATGACTAAATGTTTAATTTCGGGCCGGCACAGCCATCATCGCTCTCTCACAAACAGTGTTGACCCTTTCTGCTGCATGAGCTGGTGTATAGAGCCTATTGATCTAAGACTGCCCTTGCCAGAAGGCCATGAGGTTGTCACTTCATGGTTTTATTCCAAAATGCTTCCAAATGCGAAGCTGTGGTCGATACACTGGGTTTATGGATGAATTTTCCTTTAGTTATGGTGTTTACCACTGTCGCTTCAACATTTCCTTGTTGCTGTAAATCCATGCAGGTTAGTGCTCTGAAATCTAATGCTCTCAAATTATAAAGACATATTCCAGATACAGCAGTCCTGGTGTACCACGTTGCCAGGTATCATATTTCAATTTTCTCAAATAGCTCATGCAATATCATCCAGGTGTTGTTTTCTTGACAAACAGGTTTACCTTTATCTTCTTTGCTGTCAGTAAACTAATTCATAGTTTGAAAAGTTTCAAATATTACATTCTCAATAGAAAGGCTGGCTGGCAACTTCATCTCAATACTTAAGTTTTTACACTGTCATTTACAAAACGTCCTTCTGGTGTTGATTTACAAACTCAAATATGTGCAATTCAACAATTTGCTATAAAATCCTTCTGTACCTCCCATTGATGTCTTGCACTGACCCTGCAACACAGAAACATGTCAATTGTAAAATCAACAGCCCATCACAGCTTTCAGGTAAATTTATCTGATTAACCTAATTTGCAGAAAGACAGTCCTCATCGCTGTTAAGTTGTTTGCATCTTGGACAGTGAAATATGATTTAGAAAATGCCAGGAGGCAAAAACATTGCAATGTAAAATGTTTATTTAAGTCAGGCTGACAATAAGATGCCTTATCTCCACAGAGATTTGAAAAATATTTACAATATTTCACACAAAATATTACCATCTCAAACATGTATTTTTACATACATACATTTCCAGGAAACATTTGTTATATTTAAAATCAAATGAAAAATATTTATTCTTGCAACAATATGTTGAAAACATTTACAATGTCTTTAAAATAGACAAAAGCAATCTTCAGGGTTTATTCAAAATAAGGAAACAACATCCATTTCCTTATTTTAATGTTGTATTTTAGAATAATCTGCATTAACATGCTATCAGGATTATTTTCTGAATGAAACTATTGACTGAAATATTCAGCGTAGTCTCCAGATCACGTTGTCATGCACTCATCTGTAAATTATCCCCAATACCCGATATGGACTTCCCTGTATAAAAAGCCTTATTGACGGGTTGTGCAGAGGAGAGAGTGTGACATTCCTGTGGGGATTACTAAACCAGCAAGCGCGTGTTGTGGGATTATCCTGGCTGCCACCCGTGGTCTTCAGCAGACAATATAGGTATCATCCAAATTATAAAAGACGGCAGGAGGGTCCAGAAGTCAAAGGTAGAATGGTCAGATAAAGAGTAGATCTCCCTAGCTTCATTACTGTCAGTGTGAAGACACACTGTGATGACCTCAGGACCTAAAGCTGGTAGCAGAGGTAAAGGAAGAGGTGAGGAGGTGAAGACAACATAACCCTATTAACCCTCTGCATAACACCCCTCAGGTAGTTTGGGCCACAGAACATCTCCAGAATAAAAGAGGAGATGTAAACAAGAAAAAACGGGGAGGTCAAATTATCTTTGGGAAAATGCTAGTTTAGAAAGTGGAAATGAAAGAGATGGTGTATAGTTTATTTTCATAATGAAAAGAAGGAGGAAAACATCAGCGAGACATGATGAATAAGCAGCTACAAAGCAGCTTCGGTTCCTTAGTGGAGACACCCTGTTTTCTGGGTGTAGCCTGTTGTCCCTCAGTAGTCGTTACTCTTTCGGTCTCACACGGAGCCAAGGCCGAGGGGCTTGGCAGCCAAAATCGAGCTCAGGGCGAAGTCAAGCTCTTGAGAAATTACTTCCATACTGGTCCACATTATCTGCCATACTCTCCGCGTCATTAGCAACAATGCCATCAGTTCCTGAGGAAACACCGGAGGGCGTTAAGTGCTTGCTATCACATGACCACTAACGCATCTTTACAGCAGCGCCGAGCGGAGAACAGAATGGGGTAAAGATGGCGTCATTAATTCTTCATCTTCTGATTTACTGAAAATGAGAGACAAGCAGCGAGCGTCCCATGAGAGCTGTGGCAGGTAATTGTCACAGTTAAAGCAAACCAGATGGCAGCAACATGCTCCTGCTTTGGGAAAATTACTTTAACAATCTGGGACTTAATCTGGCATCAAATCTGGGGACACCTCCAGGACACTGTTGCCTGGTTGTCATTTTTTTTGGTTGTGTTCATCAGGGTACGGGTTGACTAGCTTGCCACATAGCTGGACAGGGATCAAGAAAACCTGTTCATCACAAAAGCCTTAGATTTAGGGCTGTAATCATGTTGATGAGTCCTGGATATCATCTGGTCATTGAAGAGGGTGGAGAAAGAGACGCAAAGACAGAAGGGAATAGAGAGTAAACAGAGGGAAAAAGTTAGAGGTAATATGTAATTTGCTCTGATAAAACAAACATCACATTTTAAATTTAATATTTTTTCCTTCATAAAAAAAAATGGGAAACACAGTTCAATATATTGATATAAGCCAAGAGTGAATTACATTATCACGCATTCTGTCCAAGAAGCTCATGTTGGAAAAAAAAGAAAAATGTGGGTAACAAATGAAATCTGATAGAAAATACAAAGGCGAGGGTGCAAATGAGCGAAGAAGTGCATGTTTTCACTGGAACTCAAAAGCTGTTGCTGTCATTGCTTAGCTGGATCGAGCGACATAACACACTGCAGTAATTTCCAGTGTTGTTTATTTGCCAGCCAACACCCAAATGTAAGCTGTGGGAGGATGTTATGAGGTTGTGGGATTTAAGATTTTTAAGAAGTGTCAGTGCGACAAATGTAGAAGAGGTTATCAAACTCATATGTACCACGGTGACAACATCATAGCAAAGCGAAAGCTGCTATTACTATTCCAACACAGCACACATCACCACCACATCTGGAGATGTAAATTTGTGTTGTGATGGAAATACTTATTTGTTGCTTTTCAGACTTATTTATTTATTTTATTTATTAAAATAAGATGCAATGTTAGTCTGAGCTCCTTTGTGGCCCTAAAAGGCAACAGTCCAAGAACCTCTGGTCATTCTATTGCAGTGTGTCAGTATGAGAAAACATGCAGCTGCTGAATAAGGAAAAGACCTCACAACACTGTATGTTTGAGCCGGATATTCATGAGACACCTCTGTAAATCCAAACATTACCAGAAGCTGATTAATCTCTGGGACTTTGTCAGACCCACCAGTGAGTCCATCTTTATAAAGTCATGTGGTTCATACACATACACACATAGAAATGTATTATAAATTGTACTCAAATGAAAATTTGTAGAGTATAAGAAGTTAAATGCCATAGGTAGAATATGAAAAGTCACCGTTTGTTGTTTTGTTTTTGTTTTTTTTGCGAAGTGCCTTTTAAAAAAACAAAAGAACAAATATGTCTTTCACATTTAACCAATCCTATTTATTAGGAGGAAACTGCGAATATTCTTTAGCACCAGCTCCACGTCTAAGGACAGTGCTGTGGTCAGAGAGAAGCAGTTCTATATGAACCCCAATAAGCAATGCAATCCATACTGTAAGATGTAAGATGAAGAAAACCTGTGAAATAATTATGCAAGAACACGCCTGTGCCTCAGCTGACTTTGTTCGATGCTGGGAAAGCGCGCATGTTTGGGTTTTGTCTGTAACACCAATGATGACGACAAAACAATGATTCAGCCTTCTTTAATGGGAGATGTGGAAGGAATGGGGGACAAAGATTCAGTAGGGCACCACACATCTGTTACTGTGATGATTTTTCAGAGGTTTGTGTGAGTGCCCAAACTGAAAAAAAAAACGTCATGAATGAAATTTGAGGGAAAAGAATGTCTCATAGACCCATAAAAGTCAAAGCTTGGAATAATTTTCTTGCATCGTTGTTAAACTCTGGTTTGAAGCCACATGGAAAAGCTTATTCTTTAACTAAAAGAAGACTTGAGAGATTGTGTGTCATGTTGACACTATCTTAATATGAGCTACTTGAAAATCTGCAACATATAATCTCCATTTTCCCATCTAAACTCCCCCAGAGATGTGCTTTGTTTTTGTAATGCTACTGTATGTGAGGAGAGGCTCCACAAAATGACAAAATGGAAGTAAAAAATGTAAGTAATCTAGGGGAAGCAGTGATAAGAACAACTATGATACCAAATATGGTGATACACTGGATGCATCAGCACTATGACTAACCTGTGATTTTATTCCTGCTCACAAGGTTCTGAGCTCAGAGTGTGAAGCAGCCTGCGCTTCCGCCTCGGTTGTTCGTCTTCATCGTCAGAAAACGTCTGGTCCACAGAGATGCCATGGCACTCAAGATTACGACCTGCATACAATATATGCGGTACACACATCAGAGGCATACACAAACAAACATCATTACTTTGCTGTTGCTACTTTGAGCAAGCACATTTTTAATCAATGATGTCATTAAGACACCTGAACCTTCAGGGCAGTTCATTTGAAAAATCAATCCTGTCTGCAGTAAATCAAAAGGTAGTACATGCTAACAACATTTCTTCACAATGACTTCTGGTGTGCAAGTTCCTCGGATCCCTCTAAAAGCCTGCATGCCAAATTTTTGGGATTACTTGAGTGGTTTCATCACTGAAGCCCAAACTCTCCATCTTCATCGCTTAAAGTGATTCTCCATCAGTGTCATTTGTGGCGTATTGCCTCAGTTAACCTATGTTAACCCTGGAAATCTCCACACCTGAAGTCCTGTGACCTTTATCGGGAATAGAGATCTGGCATTCCACACAAGCCCAGTCACACTCGGATAAAATCATTTATATACAGACATTCAAACACACCTGTTTGCCCTTTAACACTGCTGCTAGCCTGTTAGGATGCAAAGATCGACAGATTGAGCAGTTGTGTGAGATAAAAAGAAAAACTTTGAAGACGTGAGCTGAACTGATTCAGAGATAAAAAACTAATATGTATAAAATAATAGTACTAAATAATAGTACTGTAGATATTCACAGTAAATGAATGAAGAGTGTATTGAGTCTGGTGGTACTACTGACTGAACTCTTGACTTTATCCCTTCAGCAAAGACTGCCTCTCTCCTCTCCTTTCATTCTCCTTCCTCCATCTCTGTCTCTTTTATCTTTAGTCACTCCACTGTGAGTGATCTGCTTCCTATGTTGTCACTATCAGATGCTAAACCTGGAGGGAGCAGGTCAGAGAGAGAGTTTTTTTTTTTCTCTCTTTTGTCTCCGAGTCTACTCTGTCATTACTCTCTCTTATCAGGCCTCAGCAATATGAAAACACAGCCCGAGGCACGAGGGTTAACTGGGGCCACACATGTCAAAGGGGTGATGTGTAGCCCACTATGTTGGTAAAGTTTGGGTAGATTTCTAAATGCAAAGAAAACAGCAATCTGCTTTTGTGCAAACAGTTTCTGATCTGGGTCAAACTCTGCGAGAGCCAAATGGGTGGGGAATCAAAACGCAACAAAGGTCAGTGAGGTCTCAGATTCACCAAAGTTTACTTCATTTACTTACGTGTTTACTTCATTTTTAAACAAAAGGTTGCTGCAGCTCATAATTTATGTTTCATGCCCTCAGATTATTCTGAATGTAGCTGTGAATTAATTGGTTGCTGGGGTTACCAGACAGAGGCTGCACAATATAAACAAGAAGGACTAACAACGCATTAGGCCCCCATTAGCATATTTGTACAGCCATTGACATGAATATATGGCTTATTTCCACCACAGTGCTTATGGCCAAGAGAGCAACGCCTAGAGACTGATTTGTTGGACAGCTGAATAAGTATAAATACTGCACCACACACATACTCACACACACAAGCTGGGACACACACCCATAACATTTTAAAAAGTAGAGGATATCAGAATGCTTGGACAAATTCGACTGGGCACTGAGATGAGAGTGAAGTGCCGGGTGATTTTCGCGGACAAGCTGAAAACACAAGAAAGCATTGTAAATGTTTCTGGACTGCAAACAACAAAGTGTGTGAGCCAAGACCCATACTGCGCAATCTACAACCTCCATCCATCTTCACCGAAAGCCAGGATCGGAGCGAAGGGCATGGAGGGGAGAGTGTGTGTACGCGCGCATGTGTGTGTGTGTGTGTGTGTGTACGCGTGTGTGTTTGTGTGAGTGAGACAAAGTGCAGAGAATGAGTGCCAAGCCACGAGAACCTGCTGAAGTCACTACAACATCCATGTGTTTTGCAAAACTATTATCCTCTTGGGGTGGCTTGACTTTGGCTGTGAGCACAAACACGGCCATTGAGAGAGCGATCGGCGGGTTATCCCAGCAGACTGCAGCACTGTGGCAGAGGGGGGTATGACTCAGTAGATGTGACATCACAGCTTCTCTGTATGATGCAGGACGGGGAAGACCACCTCACAGTCCGCCGTGTTGAAGCAATCAAGGCAGACTCCGCTGGCTGACTCACTGACAAGTGTTTCCCAGAACCCAGCTACCCGAGGGTATATTCACTGCTTGTGTGTGCTTTTAAGTTAACATTCAAGCCCCCTGTCTACATGATCAATTACATTCAACTGTCAAGTTTATTGGACAGTAAAATCAGTTCGAGGAAAGCCAAAACTTGAGAGTTTACCTTTGAGTCTGCATCATTACTGAGTCATATATGTGACCTATGACATCACGGGGAGGACTGGGAATGGGTAAAAAATTGCCATGTTAAATACTCACACACCCTGTTCCATCAAGACATGGTGCATGCGTAAGTAGTGTAAATGGAGCATACTGGAGCATAATTTGTTGCTGGTGTGTTTTGTGTAACAGTAAATTCTGATAAAAGCGCCCTATGAGTCCAAAATTAGTTAAATCAAGAGAGGAAGCCTCTTTTTTTTTTTTTTTTTTAAAGGAGCTCTTTGTAAGTTTTGCTGTTGCTACATAGCCAACATAAGCATTAACTGGTTTACCTACCATTCTTACAGATAGCTTCAGCCACCGTTGCATTTACAGTACAAGAGGTTATAATACGTGAACACAAGGCAATCGCAATCCAGACTGTTCTCGTCTGTGGTTCCCCGATGGTGGAACAAGCTACCAAATGCTATCAGAGCAGGGGCATCCCTCTCTATCTTCAAGAATCTCTTGAGGACTCATCTCTTCCGAAAGCACCTCTTCTCTTAACACCTAGAACACCCTAACATGCCGAACTAGCGCTTACATTGAAAAACAAGTAGGCTGGTTTCCATCACTGGAGACAGCTCTTGGCAAGTAAAGGAATGAAGTTTAATGCTGAACAGTAAAACTTACAAGTAACTCCTTTAAATTATGTTTAAATGATGCTCTGAAACATAACACAGTGTTCAGCATTTATCTGATTCAGCCCCCCTACCTGAATGATACATGCATTATGCATCTGATAGCTTTGTGTTTACCCTTTAATATACAGCATTACAATTATAACACTGTAACCTAAACCCTGATTATATTTTGATCAAACTCACCCTTTGTGCACATTAACTCACAAACATGTATCTAACGGCCAGGTTTTATTTTGTTGTATGCTGCATTGTTAAGGTCATTGTTACCCCCTGAAAGCCTTGTTATTTTGCTCTGATTAATTAGAGGGCGAGGAGATGTTTGAATCTGGTTATTATCATGAGTATTAGTGTTGCAATATATGACGCAGACAAAGTTGAAAAGACTCTCACTTTTAGTACCCGATTATTCATCCTGAATTGGCATATAATGGTTTATTTATTATGGTTCAAGGGCCTTAGGGGCAGATTTTCTTGTGGTGACATTCACCCCACACACACACACACACACACACACACACACACACACACACACACACACACACACACACACACACACAGACACACACCTGTGATGAGAATAGTTGACTCCTGAGACGGATGGATGCTCTGAACTGTCTCCTCTCTTCTGTCCTGACTGCCATCTTCACCCTGAGTTGCTTCAGTGTCACTGGAGAAAATTACACAAGTTTGACAGGAGTGTTTAATGTAGATATATCAGTGTGAGGGACAGTGTGGAAAACTAAAGACAAAAATTGAGTTACATGGGTGACGATGCTTAGAAAATACAGCATCTCATTTTACTGTGTTGGCAAATGCTTTGGGTAATCATCTGTCAATATTTAATATTACTGACCGCAAGGGATAGTGGCAAAGCCAAACATATGAGCTGCAATTATGAGTAAAATCTTCCATCCAAACTCTGTGGCAATGACGGAAGGTATAACACAGGCTTGTAAAAAACAAAAAAACAAAAAAAACAAATTAGCCATTGTCAGTGTTCTGCAGAAGCAAGAGGTGTAGCAAACCAGATCTGACAGCACTGTGCTGACCTGCTTGGAAACAAAACTTGGGACTAAAGCAGTGACTTGTCAATATGATAATTTATTCTACATTAAACGCTAAATTAACTGTCACACAATAAAGTGCATCTCATGAAATGTTAATCCCTCAGTTTCACCCACTGGTGCTGTGACGCATGAAGCCTGTGAAAGTCAAATACCATTTTTAACTGTTACTGTGCAACAAGTAGTCTAACATGTACCTAAGGCTAAAGATGCAGCAATAAGTTGGTCAACAGAAAGTTAATCAGCAGCTATTCTGATCAATCCTTTACATCAGTTTTCAAACAAAAATAGCAAACACTGGATCATTCCAGCTGCTGACATGTGAGAATTTGCAGATTTTCCTTGTCTGAATGTTTTTGGGTTTTAGGCTACAGGTCCGATGAAAAGAAGACATCTGATGACACCACCTTAGGCTCTATGAATGTATAATAGGCATTTTCACAGTCCTGATGTTCTATAGACCAAATAAAAACCCCATTAACTGCAAAAATATTCATCTGTTATAATATATAATGTATCATGTTATATATTATACTATATAATGTTCAGATTAATTGATGGTGATAATAACAGAAGAAAATTGTTCTCTGAGATGCCTCAAAAATCAAAAATCATGTAGGTTGAAACATAAATTAGTCAAATACACTCATACATCAGTACTGTATGTTAATACATCATAGTATCAACTGGTCACTGCCATTTCATCACACAGAATTTTTTTTTTTTTTTTTCTTTTTTAATGACCACATACATTAATAGGTAAACCCTGTGTATATTTCACTGGGTCCTGTATTTTAAAGTAGCAAAGCTAGCCAGGTTTGCCAGAGCATCAGAGGAAGCCATGTAACACCAGTCTGCTGACCTCTGTCTCCTCTCCTCATCTCTCTGCCGGTCAGCGGTCTCTTGGAACTGGCGGACAGTGTCCTGCAGGCCTCTGATCTTTGCCTTCTTCTCGTTCAGCACCATGCCAAAACGTGAGTAAAGCTTCCTCTCCAACATCTCCTTATCCTGAACCTGCTGCTCCAGCCTGGTGAGAAAACACACAGACACTGATGTATGTGCAAAAAGTTAACATACATGCAGAGACTGACTGACAGACCGACATGTTTTAAAAGCTGAGAATTAGTGTTTGTCTGCCTCCTGAGAGCAATTTGCAAAGAAGAATGATGCTGATGCCTCCACCCTGTGCACACATAACTCACCCTGAACCTCCATCTCTGGCAACGATTCATTCATTGGCCAATGACTGATCAAGGAGATAAACAATCACACCAAAAATATTATTTGAAAAGAAGTCAAGTGCCAGGGATATATGACATGAAAGACATACCGTATATTTCATCATTAGAATCATTTGAAGTTAGTTCCCAGAAATCATAAGCCCAGTTCACTGGGTGTAACCCTCAATACTCCTACATGGGCGAATGGTGATGATGTCACGGATGATTGTTGTGGATATAAACAGCTGGCAGCGTGACTTAAAAAGCAAAGGGAGTTTGCATGCAAACAACACAATCAACAAAGAAATACCAGCAGCTAAAATCTAAAGAAAATAATTAGATTCTGTCGGGATGTTTTCCATTTGAACTTGCCATTTGCTGTCCATCACACATTTTTTTCATGAACATTTTAATCCACCACCAGAGCTTCTTTCCTCTTTATTCTTACTCTGTGAGTATTCGCTGGTGCTGCTGTTTCAGTCTATGGTTCTCCTCCAGCAGCTGGTAGTTTTCTGACTCCAGATCTGTGCTGCGCTTTAGGGACTGGCCAATCATCTCCCGGTTCAGCTCTAGAGAGTCTGGAGCTGGCTGGAGCTCCACAGAGCCCAAGTGCACCTGAAGGACGGAGGGAAAGAAGAGTAGAAAAGAAAAGATAAATAAAGTTCTGTCTTCAGGTTGGCTGGCTTCATCATTCATCAACAGTTGAGGAGCTCAGCAATGTGGGAGGACCTCACTGCACTGACAGGTGACAGTTAAGGTAGTTCATGGCACATGGTAACCTCTGGGTGCTTCCCTTTGAGCATGCCAGACTGGGAGGAGACAGCACCAAAGATTTAAGGCTACATCTCCCAGCTGCCCCGGGACTACCTGGGGATCCTCTAGGAAACGCTGGAGGAAGGTACCCCTGGAAAAAGCACATCTAGCACTGTAATCCTGACATGAGCAACAGGCCAGATGTAAGGCAAGAACCTAACGGTCTCATCTAAAGCAGCTTCCAAAATCTACGTACAGTGAAAAATGAGCAGGCACTTGCACCTCACTGTTATCCCAAGAAGCTGTGCAATATAGAAGTGCAACAAACCATTACATCACATTTTCTTTGAAGTGGGAGACTTTTTAAGATGATGATGTGTTTGCTTCTGTCTGTGAGAAATACAGGATGAATTGACTAGTCAGCAGTAAACTATCCAAGTGAGCACACAGTTTCCTCTCTGTTGATTTTTGTCAGTGGCTCTTTGGAATCACAGGCAGGCTTCAGAAGTAATAAAACATTCCTCATTTGGTTTGTATTTTGGCGCTCAGTCACAAAGCAGGGCCGGGGAATTTCAGCATTTTCTAACATTTAGTTGATGCGTAAAATTTTCTAAATTATCGACAAAATAGGAATCAATTTATAGCAAATGGCAATAATCAAATACGGAAAACCAGAAGCAGTGTTCAACCCGGAGGGAGTTTGCTCATAAAGCTGCCTCACGAAACATTTATTTTTCAAATAGCAGCACAATCTTTGTTTGCTTGTTGCCTTGGAGATTCTCACATTCGCAAACACACACGCATACACACTGATGCACACACAGACGGAAAGGTACTGCTCGTGATGTACTGGGAAACCAGAAGGTGATGAGGTGCTAAATCTTCACTGGGCTGCGTCGAGGTTGCAGACCCACTATAATAAAGCCTCCATCTTCAAAAGCTCTCATAAAATACTTGTCATTTTTGTCCCAGGTTGATGCTGTCCTGGCAGGTCACACAGCTGTTTTCCCCTCCGCTGGTGAACCTGAACATGTTTCAGTGAGCGGACATTCGCTTCATGCCGCTCCCACAGCTTCACAGCCTTAGCGTACCTGTCTGTCTCTGTTAATCTTCTGTTCTGTGGCAGTCTCTTTCTCTTAATGCCAAATTCTGTTCTCTCTCGTCCTCCTCCTATGTTTTCTCCCCCTCCCTCTCGCTCTAAAATTAATACAGACTCACAGTTAATTCTGAAAAAAATATATATATATTTGCACAAGTTTTCTAAAAAATCCCAGCTCTTTTGCAACTGCAAAGGCTATTCGGTGCAAATGCTGTCAATACCTACCCTGATCACAACAATGAAATCAGCGATTTAACAAAACTCATCTTGGAGGATGGGAACACAGTGGAGACCACCTAGGATCTTAAGGAGGATGATGTTCCCAGGAAGTCATAAAAATGTAGGGCAACATTAGGATGTCACAGTGATCCAGTGCAGGCTCCTCTCTGGGATTAAGAGGGAGTTTGTATGACACTCAGCTTTCTTTGTAAGTCATCCACATGTCGACATGTCTGTGATTCAGTGTTTGCGCCAGATGGTCCACCATCAATATGAAACGCTGAGACTAGTGTAGGTAGAGGCTCAGTAAGAATGGGTGATGTTTGGCTGTTTGAATAGTGTGCAAGTGATCATGTCGCACATTACTATCTGTATGCTCACAATGCAATGAGCAATAAATCAGCCATGTGAGAGGGGATAATGTTAAGGCTTTGGACACTGACATGGTGACTACACTAATATTTCCAAACTTTAAAGAATGCCATAATGTCCTACATTTACTCTGCGAGTCTCACTCCATAATAATGACTGGGACTTTGTCAAACTTTGTCATCAAAGTTTTACACACTGACACAGTTAAAGACCATAAATCTTTCTGACCTGCATGTTAACAAAGTATTACCAGTTTAAGACACCAGATACAGAGATCTAAACTGCGGGAATCACAACCCTCATTTACTGAATTAACACTGAAAATAACACTCAGCTGCTGTTTATTTCGTCTTCTCCTTCCTTTAAATACCAAAAGGTTGTGTGTTTCACTGTCTTTACTTTCAGGGTTTCTCAGGACTACTGCAGTAAACATGCAAATTCCACATCACCAGAAGTTTACCTTAAGCTTACTGCATTGCATGGAAAGAGGAAGGATGCACTAAACAAGATGTAAATCTGAAAATGTAGGCACGCAGCATACTAATTTCTACATATCAGATAAGCAGTGATGAATGCTTGTTTTTATTGGTTAAAGTTCCTTGTTGAAAGACAGAAAAAGCCTAAAAAGCTCTCTTTATTTTCTTGAGCTTTAGTTTCTCTCCTGAGAGACAGAGATAAAGTTAAAGGTCAGTCTGCACACTGCTGCCAACTTCTGCCAAGGTGTGGGAGGTCAGACTGTTCGTCTGTGATGCACAACCCACTGCCACATTTTTCTACTGTGTTTTCTCAACTGAAATAACACGAAAATACGCAAATAGTTCTTTGAGGTTGTTTCAGCCTCTAGCAGCAAAAGACTTTATGAATCTTAAGACACACGGTGGGCTAGTTTTTGACCATCAAAGACATTGAGGCCAAGTTCTTGACCTTGCATACCCTGAAAAATCCACTGTATATAACATTGTCGACACCCACATTCAGGAAAATATGTGGATATAAAATCCTCTTCTCAGGATGAATTTGTCCTACATTATAATGTGGTCAAGTGTGTGTGTGTGTGTGTGTATGTGTGTGTGTGTGTGTGTGTGTGTGTGGTCCACTGTTTGTTTGCGTGTGCGTCTCCAGACAGCTAGCCAGACCATAAGGTCAAACCCGTAGAGAAGGGGGGGATGTAGGTGTGAAAGACAAAGCCAAAAGAACACAATCCCAGTGAAAACGATAGCATAACACACTGTGGGCACAGTGGACACAAAGCTTTCTCTATCACACCGTCCAACACACAGCTGGAGACCTAACCCACCCTTTATTCCCAAGGATCAGAGTACAATAACCCCCTTTAATCAATAATCAGTAATCAATGAAACTGATATAATTGTATCAAAGAATGAAAAAAGCCAGATACATTTAGCTCATTTGCCAACAAAAACTCCAGCTCTTTTTAAATTGCACAATATCATATAAGACCAGCAATGCCCGTATGCCTTATAATTTGAAACATCATAGTGAACTTGTCATTGATCAAACCCCTTTTTTCTTTCTGTCTATCTATCTGAAAATAGTTATTAGGGAACAGGGAAGTGAGTGGGTGAGCACTGTGTGTATGGTGACAAAGAGACAGTGTTCAAGGGTGGGCACGGGTGCTCAGTATGGGAAGAGTGGGCATCGAGCAGAGATCAGCCTGTCCCATCAACTCCCTCATCCGCCGTGCAGAGGCGTCAGGCCAGATAAAGAGCAGGAAGTGGGGGGCGACAGCAGTCCATCACTGATAACACAAATATTCTCATAAACAACGGCCATGGAGAGCAGAGAGTGGGGGAAAATACTTAAAATGCTTCATTTCACTTAGATATCGGCCTAGAATATTGGGTTCAGAGATGTTTGTATGATGCAGGAACACATTGTCAAGGTTAGATAAACTACAAGTCCGTGAAAAATAGTGCGAGGTGGAACTTGCTGGTGGAAACAGCAGGAGAGATGCATCGGTGGATCAGACTCTTCAATGTGGTCAGTATTTAAATCCGGGTTCAACAATTTCCCAGACACTAAAAGCAAAACATGTATCCAATGTGTCCTCATTTTTGCCCTCGGTGTTTGGAGGATTGCTGATTTTAGTTTTTTTCTGAAACCACTATAAAAGCATTTTGCCCACTTCAAGGAATTGAAAATTTGCATCATCAACAATGAATTTGGTGGGTATTCCTGTTCTGATCCATCCAAATTGTTAACAGTAACTAATGTCATTAAAAAGGCCAGTCTCCACATGTAGGCAGACGGTGCTCTTTGGTTTAAGTAAACAGATGACACAGTGAAAAATGACATGTTATATCGGGTTTGTTAAGACTATGAGTCATGCTAGTAGGACTGAAACCATTAGTGCATTAATAAATTAGTTGACTGAAAAAAAATGTTTTATCTACAACTATTTGATAATTGAGGCTGATTAAGTAATTTCTCAAGCCAAAAAAGCCAGCTTCATATTTTTTTTTTTTTTTTTATCATTGTAAAATGATTATGTATATTTTGGTTTTGGATTGGACAAAGAAAATTGGAACATATAACTTTGAGTTATCGGAAATTACTTATCTTTCACTGTTTCATGACATTTTATACATTTAATAATCCATCCAAAAAATGAGTCACAGATTAATACTAAAAACGTGCATGCAGGACACAAAACTAAAGACAGGAAAATTCAAATACAACGAGATCAGCCACCAAGCACAGAGCCACCAAGACACAAAACAGATAAGGAACATTAACAAATAATAACTCAAACTAAGAAAAAAATCTGCTCACATGAAGAAAGGAAGACAAAAGCAAGCCAAAGAGACACCAAAGTAGTTCGGTGGCTCGTAAAGAAATAGGTCACCTAGTAATGTATTGTCCCTTTATCTGTAAAGTTTTCACTTTTGGACCATTAGTTATATTCATATATTAGTTCCAGTTATACTCATGATCTGGTCTAATTGAATTTCATTTGCATTCCCAAACACTCTACAGATTGGAAATGATCACGCACATGGTTTATATTTGTAAATAATGTTGACAAACTCAGGCTGAGAGTGTACAAACACACTCGTAAATACATATCATTTCACACTTCAGATTTTAGGATGATTGAACCAGAATGAGAAAACATTGCCTTCTCCAGTCAAATTTCTGGCTGGCTCACACTGCACAGCTGGAATCCCCAGTGAACAATAACACAGGATCTATTTGACAAACATAAAACATGGAAAAATCAGTGTCACATTTCATCCACACAGACTCATCCAGAATCCCGGGGCTTCGATTACCACAGCTGTCAGAATCCCAATCTCTCCGGATCAAATCTGGTCTGAAGTAAGAACTAAGCTGTAAGTGACACTCGAACACAGAGTGATAAAATTTAATAAAATGACGGGACGCCCCTGAATAACCGATCAAATTGCTGCTCGTCACAGCACTACATCATGCATTTCAAAAGATTCTGTACTTTTTTATCAAACAAAACCAGATGCAATAACTGACTGATGTAAAATAAAGTAAGCCATGTTAAAGAGTTAAGTACCGTAGCGCCTACAAAAAAACACTAAACTAAAAGGAAAAAAAAGTTTTTTGGTCTCATATTTGGGAGCCAAATCGGGGTAATTTTAACCAGATGTACAGGATCTGTTAGTTCCACTTACTTGCTCCAAAATCTTTAATCCGCAAGAATATTACGTTTCTGTGTTGCCAAGTGTCAGTACGTGATTTTTTTTTTTTCCACCAGTGACAGATTGGTACTTAAACAGACATTAAGGAGGAGATAATGTCTGACTTAGCCATCCAAAACACCTGCTTAGTAGTAGTTTAACAGCAAACACCCAAATTACATTCATCATTACAACTTCTGGGGTCATATTCATAAAATATTAATGTCAGGTTAAGTTCACCACCTGGTTTGCGTCTGCCCTCCTTTCTTCTATTCCCAAAGGAAACTTGCCTCATTTTTGGTCATTTCTGCACCCTCAAATTATCTGGCTGGGAAAATATGTTCCACTTTTTAACCTCTGACGTGTTCAAAAAAGAAAAAAAAGGCAAACGAGGGAGAGAAAGAAAAAAAAAGAAAGAAAAGAAGCAGGTGTTAGACAAGAGTGGTAGTTTGCACTTAATGCAAATAGTCCCCCAGGATTCTTAGATTTGTGTCTACCACACACATACCACACACAGTGATGATTACTGTCAGCAACAATGTGAGCATGGATTCGATTTTTAAAAAAGCACACTTGGGGCTGGACAGATTTGTCAATCATTTTGTGTGGTCTAGTTGCTCCTTTTGGCAACAACTTTTGACTGAGCAAAAAACACAAAAAACACAAAACACACCACACCTACACAGATAAGAGAGCTCATTTATGTCATGTCAAAACCAGTGGAATTGTTAAATCAGGGAATACAAATCTTGAATTATTTGTTTGTCTCTCTGTAACAAAGCCATCAACCAAATCATCCAGGCATCAGAAATGCATTGTGAATTATTGTCAATATCAATAATATATTATTCCATTTTTTAAAAAAGCCTTGAATAATTAATAGTAGCATTAAGGTTGTCCCAGTAGTATCCCGAGTCGTGGGGATTCAAGAGTCTCAAAGAGCCAACATCCACAAAAACAAAACATAATTTCTTGATATCTTGTATATATATGTAAATAAATATGGGATGTACTAGTTACACGAGATACAGTCACATACAACTGATTAGTCAAGTATGACACTGAAAGGCTGATATCCTGGCAGCCGAGTCTAAAACCTACAGAATGTCTGCACATGTCTGGACATGGACACATTCACACATAGGCACACTTGTATACGCGGCCCACACTCATAGAGACAAAGAAAGACAGGGGAGGTTGGAGAAAGAAAAGAAAAAGGCTC
The DNA here is from genome assembly GCF_002814215.2 of Seriola lalandi dorsalis. Classification (NCBI taxonomy): domain Eukaryota; kingdom Metazoa; phylum Chordata; class Actinopteri; order Carangiformes; family Carangidae; genus Seriola; species Seriola lalandi. The sequence continues at coordinate 1,790,992 of NW_019525070.1, read as the reverse complement.
TAATCAACCGTTGTTTAACATTGTCAGATGGGGACAGCCCCTGTCCATAAATCAGGGTTTTACGGTCTCAACAGTGATGCTAACCCCCCTGGCCTTCTCCCTCTGGTCTCCTCTGCCTTCACAGCAGTCCCAGGACCCCAAGTGAAATGTTCCCTGGAGGCAACAGCATCCTCTCACAGTTTGGAAGAATAACACTTCAAATCCACTGAAAGCATCATGACCTGTACTCCATCAAACCTGTCAGTCTCTGTGGAAGAACCACCTTAGCACAGTATACAATACAGGACTCTGAACATTTTCAGTTTCTGTCAGTGCATAAAGTTAACAAGAGATGTGCTTTCATGTGGGGAAGTGATTGTTTACATTGAAGCAAGCCAACTCCACCTGACCATTTAACCATTTTCAATCAACAAACCTTTTTCTCTTAACATTTACAAACTGAAGCCACCCACCTCATTCTGTTGCTATCGGATGACTGTGAACAAACTGAATGATTCCTATCTGTGGCTTTTTCCCCAAGGGCCCCGAAGGCAACCAAGCCTTTCTAATTCTCCTATAATGTTGGAAGACTATAAACCTTATCTTTTTTTACAGCCCCCTGTAAAAAATAAGACTTCCTTTCTATTTTGTTGTATGTCGTTAGATGCATTTATCCCCGGGGAACAGTAACAAAAGGTAAGTACACGATGTTGTGGAATTCAAGGGTGAACCACACAGATTCCTCAACACTTGGCTTTCAAACTACCCACTTCATCTAATGGGTCTGCTCTACATCTGTTAGAGGGTTTATCACTTGATGTATGATGTGCCCCTGAATAAAAGCACTCTGTGCCAGTGAAGAAAAGCATCCAAAACCAGTTCCAGCAGATATCATCCAACTGCAGAGCCACAGTGCCAACAGCTTTAGCTCCAGTCCAGCTTTATGTTGGCGAGAGGTAAGCTGTTTAAAACTGCAGACGTATCGATGTGCTCCATCTACAGGCAAGGTAAGTACTAACTGCTGCAATTTTGACACTTGTGCCACCTACAGTCAATGTTAGTGGTGTTGGTGGAGGCATGCTGTTTCAGGTACTGGCAAGACAATAAAATATTACATTCTGAGAAATAAATTCATGAGTCTGAAGGTTTGTTACCAAAACGTTATCACACTGACATTACATGTATCTTTTATCACAGCGATCATTAGGTAAACAGTAGAAAATACAGCATTAATATTGTAAAGTTATCTGCAAGACATGTGCACTTGCATGTATTTGATTGGACAACATGCCAGGTGATGTCACATTGTGTTGTGATGCAGCCAAAGCTGAGCCAGGATCAACTTTTTTTTTAACACAACCCTGAATTTTGAATGCCCTCTGCGTTGGCATTGTTGCCGTGCCAATGCAGCAGTCCCTGTGAAATAAATGAAGGGGCTGCATTTTTTTTATGCAGTGCCATTGTCTGTCTGATCACAGTCTTAAAGCTACTGCTTGTGCCACTTAGTTTAAAGTTTATTACATGAACTTTAACACCTAAAAATGTAAAGGTTTTGTTCGCTAGACAACTCTGTCTGTCCTTCTTAATACTGGTAACAAAAAAAGATTTCACAACAGTCACTGATAATAAAAATCTACTCAAAGCTTTTGCTCACCGAGACGTCATTAGAGATCTTCTGATATGAGAGATGACAGTGATCTGGAGTAAGGTGGAAAGAATACACCTCCTTGTTGCCTCCTCCTCCTCCTTCCTCACTTCTTGTTAGTGCTTGAAGAAGATCCTCAACATATCTTTCCCTTGTGACTCCCAATTCAATGGCTTCCTTTGTCATTTCATCTTCTGAAACTGAACACAAAAGGTTTTGATTAAACATTTTTCTAATTTATGCGTCATGTTAAAGTCATGCAACTGAGAGTAACCGGACAGAGGGCAAAGCAAAACTATAAACATAAATTACGTAGTAATGCATGGATGCATGTGAAAGCCGATTTGAAGAGAGGCATGCAGAGAAACTGAGGGGAATGTCATCAGCTGTTGCACAGCTGCTCACACGGGGTTGAGGGTCCCAATTAACACATCAAACACAGAAACGCTGACGACCCAGAACCCCGCACATAGCTGTCACAACCCCATCTCTGCCTGTCAACTCCGCAGATGGACAGCAATAGAAAACTAGGGAGCAGTTATGTTCCAGGTGTCCTTCCACAGCATACGTACTCATGTGCATATGTAACCACAGACACACACACACACACACACACAAACACACACAGAGACACACACACACACACACACACACACACACACACACTGAACACTGGCTTGCACATACAAAGACAAGCCTTGTAGAGTTTAATCTATTTTATACACCTGTAAGCTGCAGAACAGGAGTGAAGAGGGATGATGAAACAAGGTCATTGCTGTCACTCTGGTTAAAGGATTAACAATTACAATATTATGAGATGGGGTTCAGCCAGGTGCCTACACGGTTAGGACAGCCAGATGAATGGTAGACCTGGTGACAACCCAGTCCAGTCAATGTTCAGAATATGCAAGTCTCTGTAGTACATGTTAGCTCAAATTTGTGGCTAAAATCACGACAAACGAGGCATAAAAATGTTGTGTTTTAAATACTTTGACTGGTCCTCAATTCTTGATGCGTTTCTGAAATGTACCTTCTCCGATCCACGCTGAGCTGCCATCAGTGAGAGCTAGTGTGAACCCGGCACCCAGGTCTACTGCCCAGTCCACTCGCAGGAAGTAGGGGGTACCTGGATCAGTAACTACTGTGATCTGGCGGACTGTACCAATCATGTCTCTCGTGTGGCCTTCAGACCTGCAGAAAATCAAAGATAGGCATTTAGAAACTCTTGATAAGATACCATTATGATTCTTTTCTTGTTGTTTTTTGTAGTCAGGAGATTTCATGAGCTTAATCTTCAATGACTCCATTTTGGTGTTGTAACGTGTTTATCCTCCAGCTGCATCAATGCATCTCATTGTTTCACTGCTTGGATGTGGCAATAAAAGTCTCCATGTGTGTCTTCAATGGGGGTCTCTCTGAGTCATTGGAACCACATGGAGATTAACAGGTTTTGGAAGGTTTGCATGTGGTATGTGGAAAGCCTAATTAAGCTCTCAAAACTAGCAACATTACTTACTAATGCCATTAAAACTACTTCACATTTAGATTACTTTGCAGTACACATCAGATAAAAACTACAATTTCTTTATTTTTCACCTCATATTTCCAGAAGAGCTATCATTTTAGAAAATAGGAAGCAAAGACCGAATCACATGCAAGGGATTTCACTGATGTGAGTGAAGGAGAGAGCTGTCAATCATCTGTTGCAACAACCTAACACATCTCAAGCTAATTTTCCATGGCAACACCAGACCGCAATGAGCAAAGCAAAACCTGTGGGATCCACACTCTCAGAATTACTGTACAAGAGGAAACAAAATCAATATTTGCCAATACCACTCTGTTTAATGTGTATATACTGAGCAAACCTGTTTGGTAATGTAACCTTACCCTGAGGCTCATGTCTTGACAAACTGACTGACAAACAGCAGTTACATTTCTGCCAGAAACAGCCTACGTTCAGCAGAAGATCTAAGGATTACAGTATGATCCCTGTGACTGCTCTTGGCCTTTTGGTTCACTATACATCGTTTTTCTTCTTCTCAAAAGGCTTGAGAAACTTTTACTTGATTGCTGGTGGATGTCCAGCCCAGAACATGTGATTACTGCTTCCACGTGAAGTGAGAGGTGAGTTGGACATCTTTCCTGCTTAAATACAGGGCAAAGTGTGTGGAGATGGAGGGAAAAGGACAGCTAAATTGGCAGTTAGCCAAGCTGGACATGTTTGAAAAAATGAAAATGAGCGCCTTCTGACACTGTGCTATAAGTTATGATGTGACAGCCCTTTTTTTTTGTATTCTTTCTTTATATCCCCCATCATGCAGCTGACAGAGCAGTTGGTCAAGGTTATTCAAAATGAGACACACACATGTGCCCACTCTACACACATACACACACACACACACAACACTGCATGTATATGTGCACATACACACAGAACCGTGCAACAGATTAAAGTTGACCCTTTGTGCTTAAAGAAGGGGTGTGGCTGGATGGAGGGGCTGAACAAGATGAGGGGGCTGAAGGGTTCAACTTTAACCCCATGAAGTGAGCTCAGCTACTCATTAGTTACTGTAACATCTGTTTTGCAGGAACGATGACCCTGTGGTAATGACAGAAGGACACTCCAATTAAATAAACAGCGCTGTCTGTTAGGAATGGAGAGCCGCGCAAAGCCTTCAAAGTCAATCCTGAAGTCTTCCTGTTAGCATCTGTTCAGTCACTTGATCAGCAGACACAATCACTGAAATGCTTAAATCATCAACCAAAGCTGCCCTGCATTTTTGACACAGCCTTCATCCTCTTTTCTTACAGCCTCTCTGTAATTTTTTTTCCTCAACCTTTTCATTGTCATTTCTTCTGCACTGCTGCGTATGAAAACTGCAAGACATAACTCTGTGTGCAGGAAGTAGTAGGCAAATGAGTCACAAAGACAGCCTCTAATTATGCATCTTGTGTCTTAAATGAGGGATTCTGTCGAGCAGAAAAAAAGCCTGGCCAGTTAACTGTCTCTTTAATGGGTCCTGACGATCAGGCCAGTCCTCTCGCTTTCCTTTCACTGGACTTTCACCTCATGCTTTCTCCAATTTCTAGTCCTAGTCCTGTTATCATTGTCAGTCAGGGATTAAAGCAGTGCTGCTCTAACCAGCAGCAGGCTGTGCCATAGCCTTTTAGTTTCTATTCTCTCCAGCTATTGGCTATCTAAAGCCACTTGACGAATACAAACATAATTAGCAAATACAACATGCACTACAATAAAGCAAGGCCTAAGGGCTACAACATGTATCTAAAAATGTGACTGACCTGATTCATACCATGATCATGTCAGAGGCAGAAATAGGGATGTGTCACTATAGCATGACTGATGAATGCTTTAACATAAAAACCAGGTTTGAAAAACTAAACTGTAATTTAACAGTGGACATTTTGAGTAGCTACTTATATTCTTAGTGCCAGAGGAGACGTAGTGATGTAGTGGTGATGGGTCAGGGTCATACTCTCGTGATGTATGACAAGAAGTGCCTTCTCTTGTATGCAGAAACTACATTTTATGAACTCTTAGCAAAAGCATTTGAGAATGTGACAAGTTTCAGAACTACAGTGTATCTAGTATCAGTGGAAAAGTGTAATCTTGGTGGATTATGTGGTCACTGCAGTATGCACAGCCTGCCACAATCTATTTTTTTTTCTTGCAACTGCTTGGAGTGAACATGCTCCCTTGACATCATCTGGAATAATAATTGTAACTCTACTGCAAGCTGCATTAATACTTTTAAAATACTGGGTGAAAAATAAAAGCGAGAATGGAAGCTGAAAAACCTAAGCACAACTGCTGTCTGCATAATTTCGCTGAAGATGTTATACAGTCTTGCAAGCTGCCCTCCTCTAATGAAGTCCTTGATCACAAAAAATGTATGCTAGATAGTGTATGGCGATAATAATGCATTTCCATTATTTTAATTCCACTGAAATCACACAAGGTATAAATATTACTTCAGTCAATAATATATTTCACAATAGAAACTGTAGCACTTATTGAATGCAAAGGAAAGGTAATCTGCAGCCTACTGGGGCAAACAGGAGTGAGCAAAAGCCAAATAGCTATCACAACACATCACATGATTTGAATCATTGGATAAATTCATCCAGAGGGCAATAGTTTTAGACAAACAGCTGCACAATGACAGCTCATTGTCATATCTCCAATATTCACACAGAAATGAGTTACCGTTGTGAAAACCTAAGCCTTGCTCAGTCACAAATGTATGGCAATTCTCAGTTAAGATTATGGCTGTGTTAATGTGTAAAGACAATACAGCCTGTGAACGCACAACATTGTTTGTTTAATTAGCCTAACTTCCATTAGCATCACGCTCTGCAGCTTGCAGGAGTCATTTGTTTGAGGGTCATAACTGCATACAAACCATGTGACCATTATCACTGCAGTCACCTCCAGTATCACTTTCTCGAAAATCAAAACTCTACATGAATATTTACCACTACTTGAATAAGGTTTTAAACTGACAAATGTTATAATATAGAGTTTGACCGGATATCCTCTCTCATACCAACAGCTAAAGATTGCACATAACCCAGCATACATGTGCTGTACTGAAGCCAAAATTGATCAGTGCACTGCAAACTTACACTTGATCACATTAAGAGGAATGTGATTCTGTTTAAAATTTACACTTGTTCCTTTGCTCTTAGAAACCAGACACTCCTTTTGACGACAATTTAGTCTCCTTTTTTCACCAAGTTTTCATCCAAATTCCTCTAGTAAAATATGCAAAACATCATTTATGTGTGGTTTAGAATCTGACAGATTTCTTACATGAAGAGCTCTCTAGGAGTGTCTCCATATAAGTGTCTAGGCGGGGAATACAAAACATGTTTTAAATGCAATCAAGATGTGTGGCTGGTTGAAGGAAAGGGACTTCATTGTGAAAACTTTGAGAGAAAAGTGGATCACAAACGTGTCAAAAGTCTTGCATCATCAAGAAAGAATAGAATTTGTTAGGCTATCAACCAGCCGAAATTTACTTTAAGATTACGTAACAATAATTTCAAATTTATAGTAATATAACTTTGAAGTCTACAAAATGTCGAAAATAAAGAGAAATTCCATCTAAAGTCACTGATGTTTACATTAAACCTTAACCCTCAACAATTCGTTTCCTGGTGATTGAGATTTCAAGTAGTCTTTGAGCACCACATGACACAAATGTTCACTTGCCTCTCTTTCCCATAATACCTCATATTTTATTATTATTGACATCCTAATATAATATCATAACAACTTCCTTGGTACTGCTAGTGTCTAACTAGGCATACCTTCACCAGAGCACTGTTTAATCATCGGTGCAGGTGATACTCCTTTAATGACAGGGCGCGGACATTTAACGTGCCGCTTGAACAGTACAGTAGTTTTCGATAAGTCGGGCTAAATTCATTAAATTTTTACGTGGGATAAAACCTTTCCCTATTAATTTTTCTCATTAGACTTACGGTGTTGTGTTGCTAACTACTGCGATGTCCAAACGAAGTCATTTTTGTGTGAAACTGAAGTCACTGCTGCAGGCTCCGTTGAGAGTTTATGATAGAAGTTTCAACTTTCAACTTGTTTTCTCAGCCAATCGGCAAACGCGGTTTTGCGGCGTAGTGCGTAATTACGTTACGTAAACTTCTTTGGTTACGCTACGTATTTTCCAGAGATCAGGAAGTGTGATGTGGCTTTGACTCCCAGCAAAAATGGTAAGTTTGTTTTTATTAAACGACTGCTTTTCCACTTTCGCAGATTCCTTTAAGCATCGCCTATCACATACATTCAACGTCTAAACTGTGTCGGCAATACACTGTGACAACAACTAATGCATCCTTTCGATGGAAAGCAGGAGGACGTATAGGGAATGCTAAACTACCTAGCTAGCGGCTAACAGTTTAGCCAATCTAGCAATTCCATTATGTTTCTGTTCTTAAATATCATTACATTTGAGATGTATTTCACCACATAAGCTGTGGTCATGTGTCAACGCGAGTTGTTTGATAAGAAAGGCTAACAGTATCACAAATTAATGATTACAATGCATGCGAGCATCGTAATGTTTTGAAGTGTTTGCCACGTAGCTACCCACAGTTCAAGGAGCATGCATACAGTATGTGCGTGCGTGTGTGTTGTTGATTGTTACTACGGGGTTGGTCATAGGCATGCAATAACGCAAATATTTGAAACAAAAGCTTATTAGAAAGTAGCGTAATTATTCCCTAAAGACCGTGTTAAACTGAGATCTTAAAGACAAGTAGACAATTTATCGATAGATTAATTTCCATCTTCAACAAAACATGCAGCATCAACAAACACACACAGGTAATGGTCAATGACATAAATCCCAATGTGCTCAATAATTATACAAAAGTACGTACATTTAAATTAATCATGGATATGATGTATTGATTTCGCCAACAATAAGCTCATGGAAACATTTATAGTGCTGATTTTTCGTGGCAGGAGTGTAATTATTGCCATGTTGGAACAAAACTGAAAAAATGACAATACTTTTTTTTTTTTTTTTTAAGCATGATAATGTCAAAGTAATGCAGACGGAAAGTGCGGCAGTGATCAAATATTTCAAAGGAAAATTTGGGATTTTAATAGCCAGGGGCACATATGAGATCATTCAATGATACAACATGCATGGACACTCTGTCTCTTTATACTGATGCACATTTACCTGTAGACAGAAACAGATGGTTCCAGAAGGAGTTGCATTAAAACACCTTGATGCAAAGACACAAACCTCCCAATCAGTTTGGTGTGTTATGAAAAATTGTCTGTGATGAAGTGGGGTCCCACAGTTTTTTATAGGTTATAAATAAGCTACATAACGTAAAGGCAGAGCAGTCTTGGGTCTCTATTTCAGTCAGTATGTGCTATGGATTCTTTTTTTTTTAAGCCACAATACTTTTCAGGCATGTGGTCGATCTTATAAATTGGCAGACATAATAATTTATACTCACATACACACACTGTAAGAGGATAATTCTGAGTGGCAGTCTATGCTGTCTGGCAGTGAGTCTTTGACAGTCACGTTACTCTAACTGGGTCAATAAAACCAGCCCACTTATTTGTCACACTGCCAGAATGAACAGCTGGTACAACAACATTCCTCGCTACAATTAGCATAACATCAGTGTTAAAGAAGATAAACTACAGTCAATTCAGAGGTTCTAACTTTTATGACTTATTGCTGGTAAACTGCACTGGATCATGTCTGTGCTAAATGTATCATTCTCTTTCAACTTGCAGTCAGCCATTTTCAACTTCCAGTCGCTGCTAACAGTGATTCTCCTCCTCATCTGTACCTGTGCCTACATCAGAGCGATGGCTCCCAGCTTGCTAGACAAGAACAAGACCGGGTATGTTCAGATACTACATGAGACAAAATGCGTAACAATGAACCTGTGCATATTCTCATTTGTCCAGGTCATAGTATCCTAAAGGAGTTTTAAATCGTAAAAACAACTGGACAAATAATCAAGTCCAGTTGTTTTTTCGATTTTAAAACTCCTTTAGGCGTAACAATGAAGCTTCCATTGTCATATTTGTTTATATAATGTATGTAAAGTGTATTATTGTTATTTGATGTACAGTTTTCTTGAATGAATGAATGAGCAAAGGCAGGGTTTAACAGTGTGTTTTGGCATTTAGTTTAATGTTACCACTTCCACTATAGAATGAAGAAACAAAATCCTGATATACACAGAAGTAGTTAAAATGAATGTACAGCCTTTGAATAAAGCACTAAGTCTAAGACATTGAAAAAAGGTCATGTTCTAATGTCATACCCTCAGTGCTTGCCACTTTGTCATGGTACAGCAATCACTAACAATGCAAAGGGAATTACAATTCTGTCCCATCCCTCAGGAGTCTGTCACCATTAACTTTTTCAATTTTAACAGTTGATTCTAAGTAGTTCACTTATTTCAACTGAAATTAGAGCAGTTTGTTTTCTGTCTGTGGTTGACAGCCTCATAATTACCAACAAAAAATAGTCTGTGATAAAGCTGACTCTTCTCCATGTAATAGTAGTGTATATGCATTTAATTCCTACATTTTAAAATTATTCTTCCATCTCTGTAACTCATTGTCGCTATGAAGGACACTTCTTTATTTTTTCAACTAATAAGTAAGCTCCTCTTTGAGGCGAGTAAAGTAGCAGAAAGCCTTAATTTTTCATCATTACTGGATCATTATTATTCCTGGACATACAAACTCTATGATTCACCTCTAATGAGTCTGGCACAGTCCAGGAAACAGCCACACACACACACAGACACACACACACACACACACACACACACACACACACACACACACACACACACACCATTGAAGCAGGGAGGGACATCGTCTCCAGACAAACACACAAAACCAAGAGTGGCAGATGGGATGATTTAATAGTTTTGCCTCTTGATTGATTTGTTGACTAAGGCATGAGCCATTATTTGTATTGATTTGGTGCCACACATTATGGCCTAAAATCTGGCGGGAATAATATCTCCAGGCAAATTTTAAGGATTTGTGTTTTGCACAGAAAAACATGTAAATTATAAAAAAAAGAAAAAGCCTAGTCGAAAGTAGAAAATGTAACATTTACACCAGATCTGTTCCAAGTCAGTTAAAGAAAATTTTACAATGGGATGCTGACACCGTCTGGTCATTATGAAAGTAATGAAAGTTGGCCTTTAAACACGCACAGAGAGAGACACACACGCGATGTGGAATGCCACATTTGCCTCAGCTGTCACTAGAGATAAAAAAGACTTGCCTGCTGTCCCGTTCTCTTCCACTGTGCACACTCCTTACATGGAAATGGACATTTGATGGTTGCAGGTTGCCTGTTTTGTAGGAAGGCAAGCACAGTCCTCTTGTAAAGGCTTAGGTGTGAGGTCTGTCTAGCAGTTCCTCCATCTACTACCTTTATATCAACTCGGCACCTAGCCTCTTTTTTTTTAGCTTTTGATATCACAACAATCATTTCTGCCTTCATGTGAATTAATTAATTCATTATGGTAATTAAGATAGACACACCAGTAAAATAAAATAAATGGAGGCCAAAAACATTCCTGCTTATAGTTTTTGTTATTTTATCTTTTAGGCTTCTAGGAATTTTCTGGAAGTGTGCCAGAATAGGTAAGCCTGTGATTGCCCTATATTTTCTTCTACATAAAGTCATATTTCTTCTCTTAATATCAATGAAATACTGCCTAATGATGTAGCCTTGAACTTAAAATTATTTCTTTTCTCCAGGTGAGCGGAAGAGCCCCTGGGTGGCCTGTTGCTGTGTCATCATGGCTTTTAGTATACTGTTTCTACAGTAGCAGTCCAAAGAAAACCACAAATGGAAACATTGGGGAGATGAACAGACAGACAGACAGAAGACATGGACAATACGATCCTAGAAGCACAACAGGACCTCCAGTGGTTGTCACTTAGATAATGTAAAAACGGAGACCCGTCACCACTCACCGTAGCCACGCAGAGAGAAAATATGTCTGTGTAGGAGGAAGGGTGAGCTGATAGCCCCAGAGTGTGTCTTGATCCCTCCACAGACTTCCAGGTCTGTCCTTGTGTTTGCTTATGTGGAACATTTTCTCTGGATGTGCGCACGCGCTCGTGTGTGTGTGTGTGTGTGTGTGTGTTGGGGCGGCAGTGCTTTCTCTTACCTGCCATTTAGCGTAAAGGAAAAAAAAAACAATGTGCGACCAAATGATGCATTGTTTGTCCTAACATTTCAAACAGATTTTTTTTTTTGCTTCGGGTTTGACACAATTGCATCAACCTGTTTGAAATTAACCGCAATACTCTCCCTACATAAATGTTCATAACTGTTAAGCGATTCACAAGGAAACTTTTGTTTGTTGTATCTAAACATGGAGATCATATTCCACAACAAACAAAATGATATTATTGCTCTCCAGATGTCAAATTGTCCTACATATTTGTCACAGAGAGCTACTGATGTTTTTAAAGTCAGTCAGTTTGTCGCTATTTATTAAAGAACCTTTTTGGAAATCTGGTTTGAGAAGGCTGATTTTTTTTTTTTGTGATTTAAATTCAACCACTTTGATGCGTGTTTGCTGTTGACATCTGCTTATGTCTTGTAACAATGCCACACTGTAAGGTGAGGTATCATTTAATGACTGCAAACATGTGAAAATATACATGTTGATGTCAACCTGTAAATCTTTTGTCAATCTTCTCTCTGTAAGAACTCAGATTACACATACTGTACATGTCAGAATGAAGCAGCTGAATAGTTAGTTTATTGAGTAGTTTTTGTGTTAAGAGGGAACTATGACTTAGAATTGCTGCATTAGAGCAGTGATGTGAAGTGCATCTGAAGTCTAGCGCTCGGGATTCTGCTCGGAGTGAGATGGACAGTGAAGAGTTTGCGATAACCTCTTCTGTAACCTTGCAGTCAACACTCATCTCCACAGGGTTTACTGCAAAGAGTTGTCATCTGATTGTACCACACAACATGACATTGCCAGACATCTGTCTAGTATTTGCTTCCAGATATTGGGCACTGAGCTGAATTAGAATAGAAAGCAGAGTTTCATCAAGAAAACCTTAAAAGTACAGCCTTGATCCAGAATGTTTTTGGAAAAGCTACGACAATGTGTAACTGCTCATTTAGATGACAAATCCTCTTAATTTCATCTTTGAAGTGCAGACAGCTTTGGCCGCACAAAAGCATAACATAATATCACAATATTATTCCAGATACTGTGTGTGACAAGCTTAAATTATATGATTCCTATAAAAGAGTTGTGGCAAGTTATTTCTTCAGAACATGGCGCCTGACTTAATTTATACTGTCAGCCCTAAAATGTGACCTATTTATCAAACCCTCAAATTGTTTTTAATCGCATCATGGCTTTTTTCATGAAAATTTAAAAGAAAGGGATAAATCAAAATCATTGAGGTAAACACTAAGTTTAGTGAATAAAACCAATCCCACACACATTTCTTCTCTCCTGTGTGGCACAGAGGATTAAAATAAAGGAGGAGACTTGTTGACACACTCACCTTTGATAGTCTGATCACTGATGAGTGTCTGGATCCCAACACCCCCACAAACAGTCCCTTGTTAGGGAACATGGATACCCATATTGGTGCGCATCCGTTTTGGCACTTCCCAGTTGAGATAAAGCATCAAGTGAAGCCTGCCGGTAAAGTCGTGATTATCAGCCGGTGACGCAGATACAGGAGCCACAGAGGAGCAGGAAGCTCTCAGTCATCTGCTTCTATCTTGGGGAGCAGAGATACGGGTGGGCTGGAGAGACATCACTGGGTCAATGAGCCAAGCTAATGTCTTAGGTGATGATGAAAGGAAAATGATATGGAAGACCTGAAGTCACTTAACTCTACTATCAAAGGTCCCATTACATGCAGAGAGACTGATTGTTACGCAGGATACACAGAATATTGTGACAGTAAACAAACGGTTGCAGCCTGCCTTCGGGGGCATTTAGGGATAAAAATCAAACGTAAAAGTATTTGTTTTTCACTTTTTGGGTCAAAGTGATTACTGTTAAACTCCTCTAAATGGTGGGCACAGTTTCTAAACAATAACAGTGAAGAATATCTGGCAGCAACTCAGTGACTGGATGCCTAAAACAACATTTGGACAGTTCCTGCTGTTTCTAAAGGGGCTTAATGCATGTCCTGATTTGTGTGTTTGAGTTGGCTAATCAAAATTTACTCAAGTGGATGCCATATGGCTAAGGGCACAAGAAAATAGACCTTTTTTTTTCCTCATCAGTGTGTCAGAATTCGTTTTTACATGTCATCTGTTGAGCATCACTCCTGCAACCCCAGGGGCAAGGCTGCCTACAAAACCGCCTGAAATCCACAGGCTGTTGGTTTGTCTTCATGGAGAAGTAAAGTAATAAAAAGGAAAGTATTTGCTGCAGCCAACACCGTCCTTAAAGAGGGCTACGATCGCCCAAACAATTGAACTGCAATGCATTGCTTCATCACGTCAAGTACTGATTTCCCCCAGCAATTGATATATTAGCACGTACAGACCCCATAGGTTTTGAAATGTTCTTTTTAAATGAAAAACCAGGGCAAATTAATTCAAAGTGTGATGTATACTTGGATGTCAAGTATGTCTTTATTCTTGCTATTGTTTAATTTGTGAATATTTTGTGTTCTACAATTAAAACAGGACACTTTTTGATATTCCATAGGCTATATGAATCTCTTTTTTCTTTTACTTAATATATTTACATTTGACTACTTTCACACCAACACATCAGTATCCACCCACCAGTTTTAATCCTTTAAAACAGCATTTAGATCTCCATTTAGGAAAATAAAATTGGAATTTACAGAAAGGCATAATTAAACAGTTAATGGAATAAATAAAATATGAAAAGTGATTTTATCTTTTTGGCTTTTGTTTAAAAAATTCTGGACACATGGCCCTGTCATTTTCTTATCCATATCCTATGCATAATTTTACAATTTTTGATAAATGAGGCCCATTTGACTCTGATCAGAGTGAACCCTCTTACCCTTTGTTTCATAGGGATTAGAGGAGCAGCCAATAATGTGACAGCATGAGGCGGCATGAAATTTAGACATCTAATCCAAAACACCACATGTAATACAGTGTGGTGTTTCATGCATCATTAATTTACATGGATAGCTATAGCAAATGTCAGCTGTGTCATTATAAACCAGAGTCATTCCCTTTCTGCAAAGAGGTGCATATAATTGATGCTGATAGGAGCCATGTCGACCTCACTGATTGGAACAACACTGCGCTCATTCAGTTTATTTCTAGATCATTATTATTATTATTTTTAACTTTATTTTTTTCCCCCAGTGGTTGTGGAAATTATTCTCAGATGAGCAATGAGGACATTTATATTGAGGCTAAATCAAACACCCCTGAATATTTCATTACATTCGCTTGATTTTCCTCAGCAGATAAGTGGAAGATTTGTAATGTTCCCAGTGCAACTCTACACTGTTAGATATGATAATATCCACAGTAACTCCAAAACCTTAATACATCATCATCCATAAAGCTCCAGCAGAAGAATATTCAAACCATATTACTCTAATTTCCTTGTCTCTTTACTCCTTTGATCATATAGGAGAGTTTCTCGCTGTCATTTTGAGGACTTCAAAGGCAATCAGGCTAATAAAGTCTCTTCCATCTCCTGCTGAGTGAACCAGAAGTGTCCAAACAGACCCTGACCCTTTAAATTTTCTGTGGAGCCTGTTTGAATCACTGCACTGACTCTGCTTGTGGAGAGAACGAAAGATGAACAGAAAGGAAAGAACACCGCAAAAGAGAAGCCTGGATAGTGAGAAGGTAAGAGAGATAATGACAGGGACACGTAGATGTAGAAGAGGAGGGAAGCATGTACATGAGTAGATTAGTCCTTATTATACCACTGATGTATCTCAGTGATGAACCTCCCAATGACCCCATATTTTCCTTTCTGGTTAGTTATTAATTTGAAAGCTCGTGGCGTCTTGGTTTACTGATACCTGGGAGGGCAAGTTCTCTTTTGTGGCTGCCTGCGGTTTCAGCCACAAACCCAAACTCCTCTTTATACGTAGAGGATTACAAAGGCTTCAGTATGATAGATTAAAAATGCTTGAAATTACACTCATACTGTAAAGCCTTTGTTCTGTCCTCACTTCCTCATTAGGAACGTGCAACCTTTGTTTTCTGCCCCTGAAGGAGCAAACGACAAGAATAATGTTGCCAGCTGAAAGACACCAATATCCTCCATGTAGGGCGAGTCTGGGTCGGTGGCAAGCTTGATGACATTGTGTGTGAATGACCCATTAATGGACACTGGATAGCACTGTACATTGGCTTGTGTCGTATCATCCTGGGACCCAGGCCTTTTAGGTCACTCTAACTTCTTCCACATGTAATCTTTTACCAGAAATTTTACGATAACAAGAGAAAATTTTAAACTCAGTCCTGTTAGACAGCTCCCTGTGGCCACAGAAACTGGGGCGCTGCATGTCTCCTTTGAAGGTGGCATTCGCAGTGTGTTCAGAAGACATCCCACTCCGTGCTCATTAGCCCGAGGCAGGAGTTGTCTCCGCGTAACAAGGCAGTTCCACAAAGCTGGAGAGCCCGGGGTCAGCGCCAGTGAAGATTTGTCAGTGGTAGAAAAAGATTTGTAGTTAATAATGACACTGAGTAAGAATGTAGACACTGAAATTTGACTTCATAATTAAACAAATGAGACAATGAGGAGGTCAAAGCTGTATAGTCCTGATGTCACAAGTTGTGTCCACATTTTCTGATGAAAGTGCTCAGACTGCAGTTATCAGTAGAGACGTGCAGGTCGGTCACTAAATAGAAACAGACTCAGAGCCAGGGGCCCTGATATTGTGCATGCTGCCTCATTTCCATGATTTACTGACTGATCATTGATATATTGTGGTATTTGTTCTTCTGTTCTTACTATGACTGAAATGCTGCAGAGCGCTGTAGGTGTCTTTTCAAGGCAACGATTGAGAACATGTCAGTTCAGGGTAGAGTTAATACCTTGTAATTTTCTTTTTATTTATTCATTATCCCAGTGAAATAATTTGGTGTAAGAAGACAGGTAAGAAAACATACACACCAGAAGTTACAAATGTATTTGTGTATTTTGTCTTTCTATGAAGCTTTAACCTTTTTTTATACACAACTCTCAAAATATAAAACAATACACCAGCATGCCTGATGTATGTAGACCATCAATAAAATGCAAAATCCAACTGTGTCTCTAGCGTTTGGAAAAACACTTCCTCATTTGTCATTCCAGCCTCAAAAATAGACTCTCGAATCCTCTGGGAAAATTCCCATACGATATAAAAGCTGTTATGGCCCTCAGGGTTTAGACTTGTTCTGCCTATTAAATGCTATCAGTAATTATTGCCTTTAAAATTGCATTGAGTTTGTACAGGTTTTGTACTTGTCTTTGAACACACCTGAATTTGGCACAGTAACCCATGTGAAAGCAGCAACCTAAGAAAGGTTTAGTCATTGTCATCATAACAAATGATGATGATGTGTATGATTTCACAATGACATAATGACGTGTATTCAAAACCTCAAAACCGGTTTTGGCTATTGAGCCACACAGGTATCAAAGCTACCTGTTTTTTATGGTTTCCAGTCATCTCACTCTCACTCTACCTGACCTATATTCAGGCTTACTGAAAGTGGAAGACAGAACACATGACACCGCATATAACACAGGAATGTCCTTATACTATGTGTTCAGACGGAAAGCAAAGCTGTTTGTGTCTGCAGCAGCTGCAAATGTTTACGCTTGAGTGAAAAATTTGCATAATACCAAGATTTATGGACACACAGAGAAAATGAATATGATGCTAGCTAGCTACAGCTAATGTCTGTCATGTCAGTGTTTCTGGAGAACAAACAAAGACTGCCTGTTGGTGAGGAATGAACACAGATTGCAAAAGCACTCCAGTGGTAAAATTTGTGTGAATAAATCAAGATAAAAATCGTTTTTTATTTCAATCTGAACACTCCTTAATGTGACTCAAAAACTCAGAGAGATGATTCACAAAACTATTCTAAATTTTTTTCCATGTAAGGATTCTACATTTCAGTCCATTTAGTGTGGCGTGTCTCTGACTACCAGAGTGTTAAGGTCCTCTATCACTTCCAGGAAGACCAAGGACTGTTTCCATTTTGGCAGTTGAGATGCTCACCCGAGTCCAGCAGGCAGGTTTCCAGACATGAACTGGGACATGTGCTCCTCTACTTCATCTCTCAGAGCTGCTATAGGAACCGTGCAGTTGATGGAACAACACACGTACTGTAACAGCTCGCGATCGTACAGCTGAGTGAAGCCTGCTGATGAAGAACAGTAATATCAGACATCAGCAGTGCGGAAACAGGCACTGGACAAATGTTGGAGCTCTTACACGATTCACACACACACTGCATGTTCTCATGTACAGGTATGTGGCCAACATATACATCCAGACTCCCATTTACAAACCCACACAAGCAAACATGCACACAGATTGGTTCGTTATGCCCACAGTCTGGGTTTTCACCTCTGGGAAACCAACAATCCTCCTTTTTCCAAAGCACAAATGGAGACTACACCTTCTTTATAAGGTGAAATCATATAAGCCACCATTCTCTTTCAGATATTAATAGGGAGAGGTCTGTTTTGAAAAGCAAAGGCTCATTCAGGGGATGTGATGTGAGCCTGTCAAACGTTAACTGGTCAAGTAACAATGGAGTCTTAAACACCCTATTATTTTTGCTGGCTTTCTCCCCCCGGTTTTGGCTAAAGAATGTTTTTTCAAACAATTTTTTTCTTATTTACAGGATTTTGCCATGTCACAGTCCTGTTATATCATTTGTCCACATTAAGCAGCTTCTGTTAATCACTATTAAATTGCTTTACATTCATATTCTAACAGCTGTATAACATCGAGTAGCAATCCAGGCCTGTGTTAAGTGGAAATTTGATTATGATCATTTAATAATCACCATTTTCAAGACACTTAATAAATCCTGGCCCGTGCATCACAGAAATCCTCAACCATCACGAAATGGACTCTATTCTCACAGTCACTAAGTATTAAAGATTAGGGATTGCACAATGCAATGTGGAAGGCAATTAGCCTTTCCCTTGTTCCACAAAAAGACTTAGTAAACATCTTTGATTTATCATGACTCTCCCACATATCAATGACTGACTTTATTGGTTTCTAATCCTCTTCTCAGGTTCACATTTCTCTCAGTCTACTACTGATTTTGAGTGACTTGTAGAGTTTCATCTATTTTACCGGTCACCATAAAAACAGAGGTAGCATAAGCATATTGTAGTTGGTGCTTGACTGCTGTTCTATACTAACACTGGAGTAAAGCATAGCGCAGTTGTAGACTGATCACATCAGGCGCATCCTGGCACAGTAACACACATGATGGCAGTACTACTCACAGAGCTGTGGTGAGGCACATCTGTCCAATGTCAACATGCCAACTAGCTTGAAATCCTTAGTTTGAAAAATTCTGTCAGATGCCCATCTCAGTCACACTCATTGGTGTAACCTCAAATTGAGAAATAATGAGATGAATAATGTCTTATACCAGAGACTGTACACAATGCAGTGGGTCTGTGAGGATTTAGAGCATAAACTTAAACAGAAAAGAAATGTTTTCAATTAGTCTACAAGTGTATCATTTGTTTTTATTCATTGTCCCGCAACACTAGTTCAATTTACAGTAAATGTTCTCCGGCTGAATGATGTAAACTGGAGCAATGCAACAACACAGTGACGTTGTACTGGGCCACAAACATCACCATTTTCACACTCAGCTGACCACAGGATTTGGTGCTGTGCAATGAAAATAACACTCCTCTCTGTTGGGAAACAGCCGTCGTGCTTTGTGGAGGCTGTTTGTTTTCTGTAGAAGAATTGTGTAATAAGGTTTCAGTAACAAGCAGTGGATGATAGAGGATACTATCTCCATACTCAATACTTGGTGGCCCCCCTCAATGGCTCCTGTGATCTCACCCATGTCCAGGGTGTTGCTCAAACATGACTCTGGGTTTTGATAGCTCCACCAATACTCGCTCCTCTTGAAGGCAATAATGGAGAGATAATGAAGCCGTGGTCCCTCTAACCTCCATCACATCTGCGAGGTGCAAGAGTCGACATTGTAGCAGAATAAGGCAGCTTTCTAAAACCCCTCTCTTCACCTGGGCTGCAATGCTGCAGAGGCAGAAACAGTTCAACTGAGGAGAATAAATGACGAAGGTTAGGTCGGGGGAGGCAGGCGATGAGTCGACTCACTGACTCTCACCGTTTGCGAGTCATTGGCTGGGCCTGCGAGGAGATGAAAATGAAACGTTGCAAGCTGTCAAAATTGTGTTTCTCTGCCCAGATTAACATGTTTCATGAATTAGTGAAATGAAAGGAGAGCTCCAGGTTCAAGTAATTCAATTATTTGGCAAAAACCGCGGGAGTATTGTGTCACATTGGTGATGAAGTGCTGCGAATAACACAGAGCACAGATTCTGCTGTCACTTATTGGCTGTGATTTTCTTTCTTTTTTTTTTTTGACACATGAAATATTCCAGAAAAGAAAAGGCAGTGTGCCACATGGACACCGCTTGTCTGCCTTCATCTTTATTTTGCTCTCATTGTCTCAGAATTAAAATGAGTTACTCTTAAATATTGTTGTCTCAAAACTTTTGATCCTACAATTGTTAAAAACTATATATCTATGTACAATGATTCTTCAATGGCAAGAATCTGTCACATTTTGGGAATCATGGTAATCTATCATTAATATAGAAATATATAGCTTTTAACCTCCTACTCACAATGTAACTGAGCATCATTCCTAGTCAGAACATTACAATACTGCATATCTATAAGTAAACGTTCAATATACACAATACACTAGGAAATCTAGTGTTGGGATTCCATGCACAGAAAGAAGCTTCCAAATATCACTGACACCCTGACAGCTTTAGTTCCTCACAATGTTTATGTACACAGAAAAAAATTACCCACTGAATGATTCTCCTCCACGGGACCTTTCAACATGCGGCAGTCAGATCACACAAGCAAGAGGATGAGTAATCCTCTTGTAAATGTAAACTGTATTTGTTTTTTATTTATTTATTTTCTCAACATAATCGTCCGGCACATACCATGCAGACTGACCTCTCTTCACACTGAAACGTGTTCATACGGTGGAAAAGCTGCAGGGAGAAAACTGAGGTGATATACACAGAAGATATTGGCGTGTCCTATGTATTCAGAGGCAGTTAATAGTGTTAAAGCCATACAATATCTTTTGAGGCGTAAGAATAAGAATGATGAATAAATAAGGATTACTCAGGATGATAGGCCTGTTTGTACATTACTCATCCGGGAACTGATACTTTCACTACAAATTAAAAGAGACTGAGTGATGTGCGCGGGTCACAGGTCAGACTGTGTGTTTCATCATCTTAAGCAACACTAACAGTGAACAGTTTGTGTGGGAAATATTATAATGACTCCCTCTTATGTTATGATCCAACACATCTTCAGTCCCTCTGATGGTGTACTTGGTCTAAATTATTCAGTTCCACATTGTTAACAACATTGTTTTTGTCTTTTATTCCGGTTGCTCCGTCGAATTTCCCAACCGCCACTATGTTTTTCTCTGTCCATGGGTGCGACGGGTATGTGATGTAATGACAAAAAAAAAAAAAAGAGGTTCAAATTGCTGAGTGAGGAGGAAAATCATCAGCAAAACAACTAATCACAACATGTCACAGCTGTCTTTCAGATATATGTTGTTTGAATCTACAAGTTGAAAACTCACATATTCTCAGTGTTTTGTCATTTTTAAATTCTTAATTTTGTCGGTCGACAGACGACCCTTCACTGTTTTTGTCTATGAGTATCATTCGGCTAAAACTGCACATGCTTCAAGTGAAGAGACAAAATATTCCTACCCAGATGAGACAAGACTTTTAGATGTGGGAACTGAGAGTGCTACAAAGGCTCCTCTGTCCCTTCCTAGTCTTTCAGACATGACTCAGGCTGAGAGAGGGCGATGATGTCTTGTAGTAACAGGCCTCCCCGCTCTTGGCTTTGACTCCGCAGCAGCAACAGTAAGAGAAAAAATATCTGTATATACATTGAAAGAGTAGCAATGCCTCTCATCTGATTGGGTCTTGTTGTAGTTACCTATTACAGCAAGAGGTGAGCCTCTTCCACTCTTTGAAGTCATGTTGTAGAAAAATATACTCACAAACTCACACTTTCTAGAGGTGGACCTGAAAAGCCAAGGTTGAGAAGCGAAATGAAATACACGCCATATTGTCATTTGTCTCTTATGGAAGTGTTGCTTGACAGTTTGAAACAAACACATGTCACATGCAGATGTATTATTCACTCTCTTAACTGCTCCCACTCCCACTGATAACTGCTGAAAATAATCAGCTATGGCTTACAGAGAGCTCGGGGAATAGTTTGTGTTCAGTCCAAACACTTGCAGAGAGATGTTAGTTTTCCTCACTTTGGAATACTTTCCTTTTTTCTTTCTTTTTTTTTTCCTTTTGTTCGCTGAAGTCATGAGAATGTTTAGGCTCAGATTAAAAAATCTGTTCATTAGTCATTTCCTTTTAAGAAAGTGGTCTTTATCTTAAGGCACCTCTTTTTAAAAGAGTGGCTGAATACAGACATGTTTCTTTCAAGTCACTGTGTGTCTCTCACAGTCTACCCTTCCATCCAGTGTAGGCTGCATGAACAACACTAGTATAAAACAATTTAAAAAAAAGATTAATACAAATGGATCTTTTTTTGTGAACATCAAATATAACAGCTGTGGCCACATTAAGTACTTACCAATAGGAAGTACCAATTACAGTGGTAAGTACCTAGAGATATGACTTCAGAGGAGAGGTAGTGGTTGTGCACCAGGATTACAGACATTTGTAGCGTGTCCCTCTCTCACACACACATGCATCACCCCACACACTCCCTTGTTCTGTGACCTGAAGTGTGCATCAAGGGACAGTAACAAGATCCATATGTGGTCACTTCCTTCCTTTACTTCACCTAACGTGAGGGGGTAGTATTAACAGGACTGCAGAATCTATTGATTTACTCTGCAGAGGAAGAAGAAAGACACAAAGAGAGCAAAAGAGACTTACAATCCTCCTTGAGTAATAACTTTCTTTGACATCAGGATGTGCACGAAGCAGCAGTTCTGGGAGCGTTTTACTTCCCATCACAGATCAACTGGTCATTGGCATTTGGTGAGGCCGATCTCAAATTAAGTCTGTAAATCTTACAGAGCAAAGCAAAGATACCCAGTGCTGATGCAGCTGTGATTGTAATGGTTTTCAAGAGAAAGGACAATTAGACAATGTGATAACAGAAAGAAAGAAAAAAAAACCCTGCTTTAGGATCCCCTGACTTTTTCAAAATGTTGAATTTATAGTCATTTGCATAATGGATCATCTCCCTTGTGACAGTACGTGCTTGTTGCCGAATGATATCTGAGTGCAGTCAAGCCCCAACAAGTCAGACTTTGGCTGCAGGTAGCATTTCAAATATCAAATTAATGAATACTTCTTACAAAAGAATCGAACCAAAGGCTCACAAAGGATATTGATTGTGTCATGTGGGCCGTTGGCAAAAAAATGAATTTGTCATCAGGATTAATGTGCTGCTTTTGAAGTTCAAGGGAAATTCGTTTTCCCAAATGACTCAGATTTCGTTTTATCAGTAAGATTCAAATGATTACTCACTGGTACTGCATCTGTCTATACATGATGCTTATAAAAGAAACAGAAAAACCTTAACCTTTGGAGTTTAGGCGTGAGAAAAATACTCTTACAATGACCCTTTAAAGAAACAGGCAGTTGCCATTACCAGACACTTGTGCTATAGTCTTGACTTTGTGCTGTTGGTTAATAACTGCTGTGAATGATCCTTGGATGGCAAGTTGGTACAAAACACTGTGGATCTTCCATGTGAGACACAGTCATCTGCCAGTGAAATGAAATGCATTGTTTTTTACATCATTTATTTAACTGATAAATGATTGTGTACCAACACCCAAAACCCATTTGTTGATATTTTTCCCAACCAGGCCATTTGGATCCAATTAAAAGCAACATGTAAACAGTTCCTGTAATCTAGCAGACTCCGATGCAAACAGATGATTTATTGTTAATAATAAAATCACAGCAGAATATTGAAATGGAGGGGATACCACAATGATCAACACTATGCACCAACTCTCACCCATGCAGAGCATTAATTACATTTCAAACCAAAAGCAATGCTCAGTTTCCCATGGACAAATACAAATTACTGACATATGTTAGAGGATTAGTGACACATTCTTCAAAACAATTGTTGTGTTTGTTTATTCCTGTCTGGAAAAAAAAAAGGGGGTTCCGGTCCTTCTCTGTGTGTAACAGACAAATCACTCCTGCAAAATCCCCAAATGTGCCATATTTTGTGGTCTTTGATGCGTCATTGTGGGAATTTGTCGTTCAGTGTTGTGTCACATGACAACAAAAACAACATTCATCTTCTTTGCCAGAGGTAGATCGCAAAGTGGGGTTCCTCAAATATGACAGCACTGCATGTTTTCTGCATGGGGGGACATTTCACAACGGACAGTAATTCAAACCAATAATTATCCGCTGGAGAGGTCAATTTGAACAATTTCCCTCACTGGGGTCTGAAGACTCCTAATTTTCTGTCCAATTGATAAGTAGCCTATGTGTCGTAGAACAGTGATTATTATATATCCACGTTAATACTACTAGTCTTTGAGGACAAAGACAAACATAAAAACTGTCTTTTTTTCTATCAAAATACCACCCTGCAAATCAGTTCAGTAACAGAAAGCAACATCAATTAATGCAAACTTGTGAGTATGAGCAGTTTAAACAATATCTGTGAACAAAAATAATGAGTGGACATCTAAACTTGTAGACCTACTGTGAGTGTAGGAAAGAAACAACCTGGAGCCACAAGAGTTTGAATGCTTTTCTGCTTCTCTTAAGCACCTAAAATCTGTCTCATTCATTGTCTCTCTCTCAGCAGCAGCTGTTCGTGGTTTCATTTTTCTGCAGGGGATATAAAAAGGATGAGTGGTTTCCTCCAAGGTGGTCTATAGCCATCTGAATCCAACAGAGGTGTGCTAACACATAATGATAATAGCAATTTAATTGTACATCCATCCAGGGGTGGACTCACAAAACAAATTTTAGGCATGGTGACAAAGAACAGATTGTGCCGAAACAAGCAGAAACTGGGTTTCATATTCAACAGAGATATATTCAACTTTCTTGTATACTTGCATTTTTCACAATAATGAACTCACCTAACCTAACTCACTTTTTCCTAGAACAGACAATTTCCACTTAGTGCCTTAAAATGGCAGCCAATATAACCTTATAATGAATAGAAAAAGATTTGTGATGTTCAGGAAACGTCACATATTGAATTTGGCTTTGACTAGGACCAGCAGAGGCCCCGAGAAAGAGCCAAGACCAGAGCCAAAGCCTCACTGACCAGGTCTGTTAGTCCTGGTCCAGCACAACAGGCGTAATGAGGAACACATGGTCTGACAACCCAGAGCCAAGTCAGATCTTGGGTCTGTATGTGAGACACAGCGACACAGAAATATACTCTAATTAAAACTTTTAAATGCACTGCTCTGGTAACAGAACTTTGTACACACTCAAAGCATAAGCATCGGTATAATTGAGACTCTTGCCTCTGTATTCTGTCTTCTACTGCCATCTAGTGGTTACCTTTAAATAAAGATTTATTTGCTCTGTAGCATAACCTGTTGACCATCACAAAGTATATCTTCACCTGTCATACAGAGAGTAGATAGCTTTTGTTATATATGTCTGTGTGTGTATGTGTGTATGATTTAATAAATGTTGATTGTCATTATGTTTCATTCTGAGCTATTTGTATATTCAGCATTGGCAAACAAGAACACTGGTGAGTTGATTCTTGGCTTCTGTGTATAGGCTACTAGATATTTACAACATGTATTTTACAGCAAAATATGGCACCTCTACTTAATGGCATAGATGATCTCAACCATGTTACCAAAGGATATACTAGGGTATAAGGCTTATCATCTGATAATGAATATGAAACACACATAACGAAACACTATCCTTACACTAACTTCTCTCCAGCTACCACCAGAGGGCAGTGTACCCCTGTTGCCTAAAAGGAGGGGGCAACCAGGTGAGTGTTTCTCAAGGTCAGTATTACAGATCACACACATAATAGGGTTGTCGAGATGTACAGCAAGATGGAGTAGAAGGCAACACTTCAGCAGAGGAGATGACAGAGAGGTTATGGAAAAGTCTGAAGAGGTGTGATATTGCAGTTCAAGAACGAGAAGAATGCATGCTAGTTTACTTCAAGTCGGTTTTACCAACTGTGTGAAGGACTGTGATTTCTCTTCTGTTTTAAGTGAATTACTCACTAACACATCCACCATACTGCTTACTTATAATTTGCCTTCCCAATTCCAATCACATCAGCTGAGACTGAGGATGCCGTTGGCGGTGGAAGAAAACATCACTATTAATAAGCCCCTCACCAGGCACACACACACACTCACACACACACATACTCTCTCACACACACAC
Source organism: Seriola lalandi dorsalis (assembly GCF_002814215.2). Classification (NCBI taxonomy): domain Eukaryota; kingdom Metazoa; phylum Chordata; class Actinopteri; order Carangiformes; family Carangidae; genus Seriola; species Seriola lalandi. The sequence goes on along the minus strand of NW_019525070.1, from coordinate 1,765,137 downwards.
ACAGCATACACTGTGTCAGGGAATGACAGAGAGAAGGGTTGGTCTGTCTTTAGCAGAGGCTGCAGTGGTTGCACCATTTGCTCACATGCTGGCAGATACACGCACACACACACACACACAGAGAGAGAGAGAGAGAAACCATCTCTGAACTCATCCACGAGAGAAGGATCTGAGCTGTGGAGGAGCTGAGTTAGCCGCACAGACACACATACACAGATAACCACACACACACACTGAACGCCTGAGCCCCCATTGGTCGGCGTCTCTCCACCCCACCGCGGGAGTCTCTGAGGGGTCTGCTGCAGTACTCTGCTCCAGGGGCCTGGAAACGCTGGAGTGAGCCATTTTTTTCCTTACTTCTATTTTTGGGCTGGATATTGGAGGTCCACAGCCTCCCTCATTTTCCACTGTTTCTTAACATACTGGTTCCCAGTGTAGGCTGTTTGCACAGCTTCAGTTCCTTCTCTGCAGACAGAAACAGCAGTAAGGCCTGTAGCTCAGACAGGCAATATGATACCACTGAGAATCTGTGCAATAAGCTAGTGAGGAAGGACGCATAAATCGTGCCTCCGCTGCAGGGCCCAGGGGCAGCAACCCAGTGCTCAGCCAGCCATGTAGACTCAGGCCACAGCTAAAAGAATTTGGAAAGGACCCTTCCTGCAGCCCATCCCCCCATACAAGAAGACATGATTTTACTAGTCTCCTCCCAAGCCAGCAAGGAATCCATGAGCACAGTTTTGTTGTTTTTAAGTCAAACACAATGGTCTTGTTTTACATTTCCTGCCTTTTGCTGTAGTGAAACTGATAGAAAGTGCTAATGTGTTGTCAATAACACTGTATCAAACAACAGATACAATTTTATTTGCATTACAGTGATGGTGAGAAAATGTAAAAAAAATAAAAAAAAAATCCTGGATTTTGACTCAGTATTTTAAGAGGACAATCCACTGAAATTTGTCTCACATCACACATCACAAAGGCTATTTAGAGCTCCCTCTGCACATCACAGGGGTGTTACACCTGAGGGATAAAACTGCAAAATAAGGCAGGGGATGTTGTGGGTTGTTTATTCTTCCATTAATTATTAAACACAGGTATGACTGCAGGTCATAAGCAGAGCTAAACAATGACATTGAAATGCGCATGGTGGAGTTGATGATGATAAACACAGCTACAGTAGTAGTACAGATTTTACAGGATTGGTGCTTGAAGGTACCTGGCAATGGCATGCACTTTTCAGTTAGGCCTAATATTTAGACAGACCATCAAAATTAAAAACAGGCTGTAATACAGAAAAGGGGAGCATGTTGTAGGTATGCAGGCAGTACCTGCAGCGGATCAATCATTCTCATCAGGGAGAGCTCTTCAACCCCAGTTCTGGAGTAAAACACAAGAGTATCTGCCCACATTCATAAAATAGAGGGAGGTCCCTAATTCCACAATAGCCTATAGGGCTTCAGATTCATGTAGGAACCTGTCAGAGGGAAGTAGCATGTTTATGAATGAACAAGCTGCTTCTCTGCCCGAGTTCAGTGTGTAGTCTGTTTAGCAAACGGGTGAATAGGGATTCCTGTGTGATGTGGAAACAGCCATCATTGCATTTTAATCACACTGTGTGCGTTTTTACGCATTTCCCACTTTTTTTTTTTTAAGGTGCATTTATAAAAGTCTTAATAAACTTTAAAACAAAAGGTACTTATGTGTAAGGAGGGCATTTACAGTTTGTGAGCTGTGTACAATGGCTATAAGAAAGTTTTCGTATTCCTCAACTATTAGGTGACACCGTTGATTGACAGTATATGGTTTTTGATGTTTGGATTTTACGCAGTGGTTTCTGTATCTCCGCGGCCTCAGAGATGGGTATCCGGCATATTGATAGTGGTGAATGCCAGCGGGCATTAGAACAGCAAGCGGCCATCTGCCAGCCTAGCGAACTAGCAACCCCACCAGCTGCAGTCGCAAAACGCCCTACAAAGCAGGACATGCATGCAGCTTCTGACGTCTGCGGCCACACTGCGCTACAAAGCCCAGAAAAACCAGGAGCGGAAACAATGAGAATCAAGCTTATAGACGCCGCATAGGTCCACGACCAGCAAGTTTTTGAGAAGAGGCTGCCGTTAAGTGCACATCAGTTCATTTCGGATGACCGGTTTGTGCGATTATTTTTCCACAGTGAAAAAATATACATAAAAAGACTCATGCAGGGGCACTTTAATACCCCGACATGGCGACGGCAAGAAAAGGGAGAGAGCTTTTTACTATTTTGGAAACTAGCGCGGACACAGAAAGTAGCACCGTGTGCGACAGTCAAGACTCTCCGCTTAATCTTTCAGCCGATGTGAAGTGGTTTGAAATACCGTACAGAAAGCCAGACTCGGACGAGGAAGACGAAGTGCGGGAGGAGGAGGAGGAGGACGGCGAGGGCGAGAATGGATTCACGAGCACAGCAGCAGCCGCGGCGGAGACTGCAGACGCGGCCAGCTTCATCGCAGGAGGAGGCTGCAACATAATTTTGGTCACTGGTAGTAATGGGATCAAGCACGACGAGGAGGAGTACGCAGAGGACTGTTATTATTCTACCTCCACTCACTGCTCTGATACCACCTCAAACGATTCGGATATTGATTTCTCCGATTTGGAGGAGGAGGAGCGCAGGAGTTTTTTCAGCTTTGAAGATGACTTGGACGAGGACTGCACTTCTCCAGACTTCTGGGGTGAACCTGACCAGGTAATTTCAATCGAACCATTCTCCGCTGTCAGCGGCCCGCAGCACTCGCTGGGGGATGATGCTGACACCCGTGACTATTTCCGGATACTCTTCCCAGATTCTCTTTTTGAACACATGGTAGAACAAACAAACAATTACGCCCTCTATCGGCAAAGGAGGAGTGGAAAATCAGACCCCCACTGGCACCCCACTGATGTCAGAGAGATGAAAGCTTATGTAGGTCTGAACATTCTTATGGGCATCAATCAGCTTCCAGACACCGGCATGTACTGGGCAAGTGACATTTTCATAGGCAATGCAGGCTTTAAAAAAACAATGACAGCCAGGCGCTTTGAAAAACTCACCCAGTATCTCCAGCTGTGTGACCGTGAGTCTGAGCCCGTGCGGGGGGAGCGTGGATACGATGGTCTCTTCAAAATCAGGCCTCTACTTGATGTGGTGGAGAACACCATGTGGGATGCATACATGCCCAACCGCTGTTTGACCATAGACAAGTGTGCCATTGTCATGAAAGGACGTTTCTCCCCCACCCAGTACATGCCCTCCAAGCCCCTGAGGAAGGGGCTGACAGTGTGGATGCTGTGTGACTCACGCTCAGGCTACTGCCACCGGGCCAAGATCTGCGTAGGCAAGCCCAGTGAAGACGAGGCAGTGGCCTCCCTGGGCTACAGGGTGGTGACCTCCCTGGTGCGTGGCCTGGAGGGTCAGTACCACCATCTCTTCATGGACAGCCTCTTCACCTCAGTGTCCCTCCTCCAGAGGCTGCTGAGGGATGGACTGTACGCCTGCGGGCCCACGCAGCCGGGGCGCAAAGGTTACCCAGAGGTCCTCCGCCCCCGAAACGTTGGAAAGCTGTCCCAGGGTGAATTCTACCAGTGTCAGCGTGGCAACCTGGTTGCTACAGTGACACGGGATGTCAAGATGGTTAGCTGCCTCTCTACCAATTCTGCTCCAGGGATTGTGGGTATCAATCCAGGCCGGCAGCAGCGTGAGACAGATGGAGAGGGGGAGAGCGACAGCATGGACAGCTCAGGTTTGTCTTTCGGTGTACCCCGACCTCTGCCCCTGCTGTTGTACCAGGAGAACATGAGGGGAGTGAACCTGTGTGACCAGCTGAGGGAGTGCTACCAGGTTGGCAGGCCGTGTAAGAAGTGGTGGCGCTACTTCCTGTGGTTCTACGTGAATCTGTGCATCGTCAACGCCTACATCATCCTGAGGGAGAGCCGAGGGGGCACCCCGCCGGCGGGCTTCAACGGCAAGCAGTTCACCCAGCGCCACTTCCGCGTGCGACTGGCACAGCAGCTGATCGGAGACTACCAAGGGGCAAGGGGCATGGAGAGGGCAGCGCGCAAGAGACACGCCGATTCACCCATAGAGTACGGACACCGCCTGGAGCGCATGTCAGAACGCTCTCGTCGCTGCAGGAACTGCACCAACAAGGGACTGCGACACGAAAGTGTGTTCGGCTGCAAGATATGCAATGTCCACCTATGCAGAGGAGGTTGCTTCTCTGAGTTTCATAAATAAAATTTAAGTGTTTTTTTTGTTTGTTTGTTTGTTTGTTTGTTTTTATATCCTTTGTGTAATCAAACAACTTGTGTCAAGGGATTTTTACAGTAAAACAATTTGTAATTCCAAAGGTTACCACTACAAGTGCACAATATAGTCACACACTTTATGTAGAGCTAGTTTTAGGATAGAAGTATTACTGCACGTACATTAGAGAAAATAAACTGAGAAACTGTAGATTATTTGAATAAGTATAGAATGTTTTGGCAACTTGCCTTCTGTAACACTGACGGAACTGCCTTGTGTCACTTTTTTATACGTTTAAAATATGTTAAGGATTTTATATGAAAAAGAAGAAATCAAACTTTTCTGCACTTACAATAGATCAGAAAATGTTTACTATGGGAAGTTTATCTCTCTCCTTTTCCAAAATAAAAACTTCATTATGATGAACTTAACCGAATCACCTCTTTCTTTTTATGTGGTATTAAAACAACATCAACATGGTTAATATTTAACAGGAAAAACAACGTTAACGCATTAACTGAATTTACACTGGTTTAAAGTAGGTTCAGCTTTGGTTTCTCCTTTTCCTCCACACACATGAAAATCTGTGTTTCTGGGCCTTCAAAGGGACACAGCTTGGAGCAATTAGAGAGTAGAAAAAGCCCCTCAGTACTCTCCAGCCAACGGACCCAGTGATGCCATTTCTTTCTCCAACCGCACTACAGACACAGAGCCATCTGTGGCCCTATTACACAGAGTCCAAACCTAAAAAGTGGTACTTGTCACTGACATGATTGGAAAATGGAAGGAAGATGACAGAAACACACTTTTTGGTAGAAGAATCTTTGTGACTGATGGGTTAGAGTAAGCTCAAAGGGTGAGGATGTTTATTTGAGGGTGTGCTGATCCTGCTATCCCAAGAGAGGAGGACAATTTGAATGAAGAAATATTTGTGACTATTGTGAAACATACTGTTCCCATCAAAGCTTTTCTGTCCACTCTGCTTTCAGACTGGCAAGCTAAAGTCTGTATGTGGGCAGAGATAGGCGGCTTCAGCAGGTCAGACTAGCCGTCTCCTGTGTCTCCTTCTGAGGTCTCTCGCCTTCCTCTCTCTCCCTCTCTTTTAGCATACTGTCTGTCTATCTCCCTCTCTCCCTCTCTCTCTCTCTCCTCAGGCTCTGCTGTGCCATCCTACACATTCACACACACACACACAGACACACACACACACACACACACGCACCCTCCCTTCCCCTTCACTCCACTCCCTCACTCTCCCTCAGCCGTTCCCCAGCTGGGAGAGGGTTAGTCAACTGGACGCCCATCCCGCTGATCTGCGGGAGCCCCGTGGGGAGTTACCATGGCAACCGTGGCCGATGAAGACAGGGAGTCGCCAGCAGGCCCGCATGGTTGTCATGGTACTGGCTCTGGCTATGGAGGTGGGGGGTGCCAGAGGCCACACCTCCCTACTCCAAAACCAGGCAAGGCTGTGGTGTGTGTGTGTGTGTAGGGAGCTGGCTGGCTGACAGCCTGCACACTGTACACGGAGCCAGACTGGTTACCAGGCAGGCTCTGCTACGGCACAGCCAAGGCCATGACAGCAGCCAAGAATGAACCAAACTGCTGCTCTGGAGACGTCTTCATGCAGGTGTAGGATTCAGGGATTAAAGGAATCTGTCACACCGTGTTCTGCATCATACCAAACCACACTCAACATTTCTATTCTGTTCTATTAAAGACATGAGACACACTGCTGCTTTGCAGATATCTTCATGCAGATGTAGAGGCATGGATTAGCTAAATCTGTACTGGGTACTGCGCTACATAAAACCACACTGCAAATTTATTTTCCGTTCTGTTCAATCACATAACATTCAGACAAGTATTTTCCATGTGTCCAACATTTTCTGAGTTGTGTCAGGAGCTGTCAGTCCTCTTTTACCCAAACAGTGATCATACTGCCAAAGTTATTGCAGTTACTTACAGTAATTTATATATTAAAAGCTGTTCAAGTCATTTTTGACATGTTATTTCAATTACATTTGATGTTTCCACTTAAATATTGATACATTCTCTAATAGACTTAAATGATACATGATGACAAGTCAATTGTGAGCTGAAATATGACTTTAATTTTCAATTCCCAGAATATCAGTGCAGGGGCCTTGTACAGCAGGCCAGTGGAATCTGAAGCCTTTGTTGGTCACTCTTGTGCTTTTGTATTATTAATGGTGAGAGTAGAACATTGCTGGTTTTCTTCTCTGTTTTGTGGGATGAACATGAAATCATCAGGATCTGTTTGTGCTGAGTCAGAACCAAACACTGTTCTCTCTCTCTCTCTCTCTCTCTTTCTCTCTCTCTCTCTCTCTCTGGATAGGTGGGTGTGCTGTATGTGGTGTCACAATAGCCAAATCTAATGTTTCCAGGATGGATCCTGACCATAAAATGCTCAGCTCTCAACATGTTTCCCCTCCTGGGCAGGGAAAGATCTCTGAGTCTGTCAAGAACATGGGCCTGGTTTCACTTAGGAACCGCTGGTTGGGCAACACATGTACTGTTCGAACCATGAATGTGCCTTTGTTCAATACTTTTCTCTGTTGCAAAATGAGTCCATGGACAAGGACGTTTCCGTAACGCTTAATTCTCAGCTCTCGCTGATTCATTGTTTGTCTCTCGGCTGTAGTGTGTGAATGTTCATTCTCGACAGTCATGATTGTGAGGAGACAATGAATGACTTCTCAAATGTTAACTGTTCATACCTGTTCACATCACCTATTGTCTCATAGAGAAGCAACCTTCCCTCACCTTAACAAGTTTATCTTATATTCATTTTATACAGCTTTTTATGGAGAGTAAATTTATTCAAATAACCAGTTTCCCAGTTTATGCTAGTTTGTTCACAACAGTTCACAAGGAAATATTGTGCTTTTACTCCACTACATTTGTCAGGTGTAGTTACTAAGTTTCAGATAAAGATTTTACATACAAACATAAAACATATTGTAAACTTATAAAAGAGAATTCATGGTCAAAGACTAACTAGCTTTTTGGATTGTGAACCTTTTCCAGAAAAACACACAAAAGCAACGTTGAGATGGGGCCTCTTGTCACGTTTAGATGACAGAAAGTTGTAAGCAGTTCCACAAAAGAGACATTTCCCCATGAAACTTCTCACATGGTTTCGTTTAAATAAGAGCCTTAGGCTCAAGGGTCTAAAATTTTCCAATATCTTACTAAAGAAGCAAAGATTAGAGAATATTCCAGAAAATTAAAACAGATTTGTGTTGCAGAACTTTGTTTTTTTCTTCTTTCCCACATCATTAATCATCTCATGAGTCTTTGGAGGACTAAACTACCTAACTGTATATAAAGAACTTAAAACAAGCTCCACCTCAAGATGCAACAGTAAAATGTATGCATTGATGCATAAGTATTAACAATCTAATGATGTAATATATATGATGATATGTCAATAACAGTATGTCAATAACAATATTTTCAGGAATTTGTACCTCTACTTGTGATACTTTAATTACCCTGTACTTTGATTTTAAAGGCAGGACTTTTACTTGTAATGGAGTAGTTTTACATTGTAGTATTAGTACTTTTACTTAAGTAAAGAATCTGAGTACTTGGATTTAAGTCCTTTCAAATGAACCTGACAGGCAACTAAGTGACATACATCTCCATCTAGTGGACACGAGAACAAACAGTGAGCAAATTCTCAAGAGCTTCAGTCAGTTTGAACTTCCCCAAGAAAACATCTGCTTAGTTAAATGCAGCTACACTGAACGGACGGATTTACTCTGAGTTGTTATTTTGAGTGCTGTCATACAGCATGTGCATCGCTGTCTCTTGGTCTAATGCATCCTTTTATCCAGGGAGCTTTCTAAACCAGATGGATCTCTTTGGTTTTTGCTGATGTGGTTTTGGTGAGCCCAACAGAATGACGAGAGGAAGTTTGATCTCTGAGTCTCTTGCCAGCGGGACATCAAGGGTGACCTGTAAACAAAAAAACAAAGCTTTTAATACTGTTTTTAGCTTATGCATGCCAAATACAGGGGAAATATGCATATATACTTAACTTTATATAAATTCCATAATAATTCAGTAAAAAATCATACAAATACTTCATTTTTAAATGAAAGAAAATCTCATTGAAATCAAAAGTTTAATTACTTTTGATTTCTGTCCCTCAGTCACTACACCAGTGTATACTGAAAGCATTGATTTTGAGCTGGTGGCAGTTATAGTAATATGACACTTTTCACTAAATGTCTCCACATAAAGTGTGTGGACAAGCCATAACGACTCTCCTCCTCCCTCTCTGTCTCCCTCTGTCTCACTGCGTCATACAGCCAGTGTGTGGTGCTATTGTCACAAAATGTCTTCCACAGAAATGTTTTGTAACACACTCTATCCCCAAGCCAAATGTATTTTTCATGGCATCAATGACATCTTAGAAAAAGGATTTTCTCTTTTGGCATCAATACTCATTGGTAGAACACTAAAATCAGGGGGTGCTACCATTTGCATTGTCTCACACAGTATTTAATCAAGATATGATTAAATAATGGAGTCGGGTGTGGACAAAACTGTGATAATAATCCCATTATACTGTATATGTGATCACAGCATTAGTACCTTGAGTCTGTACTCCAGCTTCATCATGCAGCAGTTGAAGAAGGTAGGGGGGGTCTGTGGAGGGATACTCATCACTTTGGTTATCGTTTGACTGGTCCCAGCTGGAACAGAGTCTCCCGTTCCAAACAGGATGTCATTTGAGTGCACTGTCCTCTTTGACTGAGCAACAAAGGTCTGCTTCTCACACAGGTAGAATCTGGGTGTTAATGTGCGCGTCGAGTCATTGAGAACTTCTACAGAGACTCCTATTGCCTCACCTGTTTTTAGGAGGAAAATAACATTCACGTTTCAGATAAGGCCACTTCACAGATATCAGTTCATTCTTTTTGAAAGCTGTTTACCTTGCTTCACTCCCATTCTTTCTGAGGTAACATTCATAGTCACTTTTCCAGAGCCAAAAAATGAAATCCTGGTCGCACATTGTTGCTCCTAAAGATATAATCTGTCAGTAAGCCAAGTCTCTGTACACCAGTTTGAACTGGCATCAGGTGGATAGTTGATTATTACAGTATTCTATTACAGTATTTTATAGCTCGTCATTAAAGTGCTATTACAAATTTAACTGGACACAAGTGGAAAACAGAAAGTAAAAGAAAAAACTCATTCAAGTTTAACAGAAGATCACTTCCGTACCTTAAGTCCGATTATTATCATTTCTGATTTGGAGGCAAAGGGGAACTCAGCCTTGGTCAGGAAAGGGAACTCAGTCTTGGTTTTGTGGACAAGCCAGATTGACTGAGTCAACTGTGCTCGCAAACTGTATGTAATCTTGCCCCATTTCCCCTCATAAGATGAGGGCATAACTCTGTAAGGAAATGATCCAAATAAATAAGAGAAATTATTTCAGTTCAGCAGCTGGTAAGGAGGTGTTTATGTTCAATATAAATTTCATATATAGGGTGAGGTTATTAGCACACGCACATATTGGGAATCTTAAAGGTGAATGGATACACATTTCTCCCAGGGCCGATGATTTCTGAACCTTTGAAAAAGAAACTTTTGTGTTAGTACATTTGTCATCATATCAGAAGCTTTGAGCCATTTTTTGGCACAAGAGAGAGAGACCATACTAACCATCTCCTTTGTTTTTATCCTGAAGAATAATATGTTCAAAATAAAAGTATTTCTTCTTGTCGCTGTGAACCACTGTGGTTAGTCCTTCTTGTTCATGCCATGTCACCTCGGCTTTTCCTTTGGCTCTGACCAGAAAACACTGCACTTTGGTTTCCTTGTTGGTCACCGCTATCACTCTCCCAGTGATAATATCCCCAGGTGAGAAGGTGCCTCGTTCATTGACCTTGTTGTACTCCACCGAGAGATGCTTTACAGTCATGATAAGATTTACATCAAATAACCTTCCCAAAGCTTGTGGAGTGACAGCCGCCTTTAGTGCAAAAAATTAACTGGAAGCCGTTTTTAATGGATCCACAGTGGGACCTTAAGTTGATGAACAAGGATGCTGGCAAGGCTTGCCTATGCACTGTAGCAGAACCTGTATCTGTGTCACACATGATCACGTGATTAAGAGCTGCAGGTGTCACTTTCACACAGGTAACTCTAGCCAGCAGCCTTGTAGGCTTAACTAGGCTAAATAAATTGAGATTGACAATGTGCACTGACTGGCCTATATGTGTGAAAATTAATTGGTATTCCTCAGTGAAGACAATTGAAAACTGTCAAAACCACAGTAGCCTACAGCACTGCATAATCAACATATCAATGACATTATATTTACAAAATCATAGCATTCCTTCTATCTTTGTCCACAGACAGTATTATATGTCGGTTACACAACATGCATTATAAAACAGAGTAGAAACATGAGATTTCTTCTGACTCAGATACTGTACAGTTAAAGAGGCTTTTGTAAGTTTTCACTACTGCCAGAGCATATGGTGGTGACTGTCAACAAGAGCCTCAGCCATCATTGTCTTGATAATACCAGAGGTTATAATACATCCTCGCTGTGCCTTCAGTGGATATTGGAGGCCGCAGTGAGTCACTATCGGAAAGTGACGTGATTCTCGGGGGGTTAGCTGGTCAGCTTGCTAACTTAAGTAAAAGAAAAGATGTAATACAGACAAGAGTTAACATTATTGTTGCTTTCAACCCCTTAAGACAGCTCTTGGTGAGTAAAGGAATGAAGTTTGATGCTAAACTCACAACATTTGTTCTAGACAGGTGAGTAAACAGCTGTTAATGCTAATGCTTAATGCTAACGCTGGCTATGTAGCAATAGCAAAACTTACAAGACGTTCCTTTAAAGTAAATTAGGAGAATGATATAGAACTTTCAAGTGGCAGGAATACAGTATTGATGATTCAGGCAAGCATCGAGCATCCTTGATGAGTAAACATTAAAGACACATACAGAAGCATTCAGAGCAAGTTTCCTTCCAGTACTGCTGTCCTGCACTATAGAGAATGCATTAAAGAATCACATCAGCTAGTTTTACTTCAGGAGTGGCAACTTCAAGAAAAGATGAAAGTCCAATGAATTACATTTTTCTTTAAGGGTGGCCTAGTGCTTAACAGACTCCGGGTCAGTACCCATTCCACAACCTTTTTGACCAGCCTTCTCAGATTTACTCAAATACATTATTAGTGCCAAAATAGAGATTACATAATGACAAATTAGATACATAAGAAGACAGTTTTGTCATATAGCACACTTCATTACAATCATTACAAACACATTACTGTAGTTTTCATTCAAATGGATACAAGCACATGTGACACATATAGTTTTTTTCATGTGTGAGATGGGATTAGAGTTATCTGAGTTAATTTAAATTGAAAATTTCAGTCGATTCTATGTGGGCTTAATGTCAAGCTATCTTATCTTGCCTTTTGGAGGTTTGTTGTTACGTCTGTGGATATTTTAACTTTTGAATTCACGAGAGTCAAAAAAAATCCCATAATTTGTCTGCACAAGCAGCTTATTATGACCCATAGTTACATTTCATTGTGAAGTGACCTCTAGTGGTTGTAGTAATGATGATGGGAGCAAAGGAGAAAGTTAGGGGATGAGGAGGGGAGGGGTGAACTTTAACACACAGGAGACCACTGTCCTTTCTCTTGTGAAACTTTGTCTCTTTTATCCATGACCATTCCACAACCTTAACCATGTGCTTATCTGTCATGGTATGCCATGGCAGACATTTTATGTTTGATTTTGTTTTGGATTTTGTCGCTTCCTGTTTTATATTGTAGTTGGTTTCCTTGTGTGTCTCAATGTTTTTACTTCCTGTCTTGGTCCTGTTTCTGTTCGGTGATTTTCTGCCCCGCCCTAATGTGTTTCACTTGTGTTCAATCACCCTTACCTCCGTTGTGTCTATATAGTCTCTGTGCTCCCCTTTGTCTGTGTCGGTTTGTCTGTTCATGTCTCGTTTGTCCTTGGTCTGTTCATGTTGGCTGTTATGTTTCCTGTGAGTTACCCGTTAAGTCCTTGTGATCCCCTGTGGTTCATCAGTTTTGTAAGTTCTCCTGTTAATAAAGATTTTTTGCACTTCATTCCCATGTGTTGGCTCCATTTGGGTCCAGCCTTACCCGCACTGTGACACTTACTGTTACCATGGTCTGGTTTGCCTGCCTCCAGTGCGCTTCTATGGGTAATATCCAAGGATTAGAAACAAGCGACCTCTATTGTCGTTCATGTTGGAGAATAATGTGTTGAATACATATATGACAAATGTTTTGCATTATTACTGTTTCCCTTCAGTGTGTTCTATTCCCTATGCAATGAAATGAAGTAAGCAAGGGTGTTTACAGTCAGGATGTGAAGGAGCAGCTGACTGACATGTGCTCAAGTTCATCTCAGAGACATTTGCTAAGAACATCCTACAAAAACATCCATCAAGGTTATGGACATTACAATAAAGAGCCCCTTGTCCTCTGAGCATCTGACATAATTCTTAGACCACAGCATGAAGCATATCGTGAAGTTTCCTTAGCCAGGACGTCACCGTGAAGAGCCCCATGTCCTTGGAGCATCTGACTGAGCATTGGTGTCACTGAGAACAACATCCAGAGAAATTTGGAAGGCTCCATCAGTTTGGCTCTCGGGTAATGTTATTGGACACAACTGGAAGGATTTTGCCTGAATTCATTGAAGCCATATCAAGAGAAGTCATTAATGACCACCTCCAACACTGTTCTGGAAGCAGGCCTGCGTCCACTCTGTGTAGTCAACCATCTTCAGCAAAGGATACCAGACGACCCCAGAAACATTGTCCCATCTGTTTCAACCTGCCTCTGAGAGTCACAGGAGCAGTCTGGATTTTATGTGCTTAAATTTTGACCTTGTAAATTGTTCATGTGGAAATTTGAATTAATGAAACCACATTAAAAGGGTACAAGACTAGATAAGACCAGATCTAATAAGTAAGTTGTCCGATGTTCAGTTGCATAGAATAGACAGTTACAGACACTATGAAGGCTTCATAATACATCGTCTTCGTCAGAAGTCAAAGGCAGCTGGACTTGTTTAATCTTTAAGACGTTTCATCACCCTTCGAGGAAGGAGCATGAGAATCCCTGTATTTCCAATGTTGTGCTTCATGAGTTGTGAGGTGAAGAAGCCTCTTCTGGATCAAACAAGTCATAGCTGTCCTTGATTTTAAGAGGTCACCTGATGCCAGTGAACTGTAGACTTTTATAATGACATCTGTGCTTTTTTTTTTTTTTTAAACTCCAAAAAGGATAAAGAGGGAGGAGAAGAGGGCTTGAGCTGAGGAATGGACCAAGCACCATCCTCTGTGGATACAGCTGTTACGCTGCAACTGTTGCCTTGACAACTAAAGATCGGGACCAGCTCCAGCAGCTGGCCTAGTAAAATCTCTCTCTCCTCTCTTCCCTTTCTTTAACCTCACACCCCACTTTCTTTTCCCCCTCTGCCCACCAACCCGCAACCCTTTTTTTTTCTCCCAGTCGCTTTTATTTCTCTGTGCTTGAACTGAATATTTGAATATTATATGGTTCTAATGGTTTTGTTGGACACCTACATGATGAGCATGAACTGGACTTTTCTCGGAAAATGTTATAGTATTACAGTATTTATTTTTTTATTTTACAATTTGATTCATTTATATATTTTACACAATTTATCATTTGCAATTCATTTTTCTAATTATCTCTCAACACTTTGTGCTCCATAAGGAGTGCATACAGTATCCAACTACTATAACTACAATATACTTTATGTACTATTTTTCATTGACATTTAAAAAATACAATACTAATACAAAGGTTTGAATTCTAAGTAGTTAAGCTCAGCCTTGCAGGATGAAGCTGTGATGTAGTGCCAGGTGTACAATGCTAATTTGGGGACATACTCTTAAGGCAGGTATTTACCATGCAGTGTTATTTTTTTCAGAATCAGTAAAGGAGGGATACAGTGCATGTGCTCCATAGGGAGGTGGGAGATCCACAGGTTGGGCTCCTGCTTGCTGTGGCATGGTGCTCCAGGTCGGTTGGTTTGGGTTCCCAAATGCTTCAAATGCAAAGCCAGCAGGAGCAGGTAGTTGTTTCAAAACAGGAACCTCAGGCAGGACAACTATAGGGAGTTTGATCTGAGGGTCAATAGCACATTTGATATCCAGCTGGATCTGTGAAAAAGAATGGTGTTAAAGTTTTTATTTATTTTTTAAAAAATCTTCCCCCCTCTGGTTTACTGTAGCATTCCTTTTTCATGAGCTTGTTGAGTTTATTACTGCTTGCAGTTTCCTCGAGAAGAGTCTGGCTGCTGCCTGTAGCACCTTTAGCCACACCCACCTCATGGAACACCCTGACCCTGACCCAGCGGCCAACACAGCCTCTTTGGATAAGGGGCCATTCTATGTAGTGGGTGTTCCATGAGGGGCTACAGGCCGAAGCTAGACCTTATTAGGGTTTCCTTTGGTGATTCTGTTGATGTATGATCTGCATTTTTATAAGTTATTTTAATTTCTTTGACTATTAGCCCAGTCATTGTATGAACTCACAAAAAGGAAAATCTTTACTTTGCCCTTTTCAATATGTTACCATTATTATGGTATAGCAAAAGTACTAAGGATATCCCTAAAAGGGATTTGTTTATATCCGTTTTTTAGTTTTATATCATTGCTAACTGAAAAAGGAGGAAGACTGAACAGGAAGACATACAAAATGATAAACATGAACAGAGTGGCCCAGAATGAGGAACTGCAGGATTACCTCCCACAGTCTAATGACCATAATGCAGTTTACCTTCAGCCTGTACTCCAGCTTGATGATGGAGCAGTTCAAGATGGAGGGAGCTAGTTCTCTGGGGATGGAGATC
>NW_019525070.1:1726320-1748785 GCF_002814215.2 Seriola lalandi dorsalis | reverse complement strand
GTGAATCAAAATCCTCCAGGTGAAGTATTGCCTCTACAGACTAGATTATTACCTTGCTTGTATCCCATCCGCTTGGTGTGAACATCCATTGAAACATTTCCTGAGCCAAAAAGTTTGACAGATTTGTCCTTGCTGCCATACTGAGGCTCCTGAAACAACAGATCCCCACACTAGGTTAATGCAGGTAGATAATTGTCTCCTCTGCTTAGACAACATTTATTATATGAAAAAATGGTTGTATTTTGAAAGTTAAATGATTTCTTACCATAAGCCCAGGAATATCCATATCTGCTTTGGAGACAAATGTGAAGTGGACTTTGGCTGTTTTTGTCAGCTTCATTGATTGTTTAAGCTCTGCCCTCAACTTGTGAACAATTTTGCCTATGGAGGCTTTGAAGGATGATGGGATTTTTCTGTAAAGTATAATAATAGAAAATGTAAATGACCCAAATACAAATAAGACATCAATTTAAAAGAAAGATTAAGTTAAGAGTAGGCACCTGTCAGGAATCTTGAAGGAAAAGGGAAATACGTGTCTTCCTTTACCAATGACTTCAGTGCCTGGAAAAGAATAACTTACTATAAGTTTTGGTATAAGTTTTAAACAGTGTGGGCATAATGGCTTATCTAAAAGTCATTACATTTGGTACACTGTATCGTACATGAATTATTGTATTAATTTAATACGTTACCATCTTGTCTCGCTTCCCTCAAGATATGATGTTTGACTTCATAATATTTCTCATCAGACCAGTAAACATGATGTTGATGTTGTCCGTAATGTTCATGCCAGCAAACCCGAGCTTTTCCTTTTGCCACAAAAATAAGTGATTGGATTTTAGTTTCTTTAGAAACCTCCACAATGATTCTTCCATTGATGGTATCTCCATTTGTGAAGGTGTTCTCGCTGTTGATGGCATCGTATTCAATTAAGAGGTTTTTCATCCTCCAAAGAGAAATACACCGTGGAAAATCAAATTCTCCTGTAAAACCAAGAAGAAACCCAAGCCTACTAAAACCCTGGATGGTGCTGCTCGACACAGTTTATATGTGGTCTCAAGCATGCAACTCTTGCTAAACCTGTTTTTCTTGTAGCATTCCTGCTCCAACAGACACACAGCCACACACGGTTACAGGAAGAAGGATTCATCGCTACACACCGCTGTTACTCAAAGACATGAAATGCAGTAGCTTGGATGCAACTGGATGGTAACAATCAAAGTAATGCACACACTGTTGTCAAGAATGAGTATGCTGTCCTGACAACCACCCCAGTGGGCGGAGGGTAACACCTGTCTTTAATCTAGGTTTGCGACTGTCACATGCTGTGGCTTACTCAGTGCATCATGTGACATATTTTCCGATCATGACGTCAAGTAAATTTCCATTTACTGCACATACTGTATGACATAATGGGATTTTAGTCCAGAGAAAGTTACAGTAGAATTAAACTTTGCAATTGTGACAGCTAAGAATATTCACAGTATGGAAATAATATAGAAGAAAGGTTTCACTAGGTGATTTGTTTCATGACTCAACTGTACATAAACAATGTTACTCTGGATGATCCGCAGGCTTCAATGTAAACTTTATTCATTCTGAATTTTTGTGTAAATAAAAATACTATAATGGTCCGTGGTGTCCATTATTTAACACACCCATGAAATTTCTGGAAAGACAATGCTGCCGTTTTGTTCAAAAATATTTAATATTTTGAGCACCACAAATTAAATTCCATCACTCATATTTTGGTGGCAACATATAGACATGTGACAAATTAAAAGAAAAAAACAAAATGTATATAGGTTGCTATAGACCATATTAGCAGATAATGCTGGTGTCTCACAAACAGTTTCACTCTGATCAGAAAGTTTTGAAAGAAAAATACAATTTTAGGAAACAAACTCAAACAAGATAGTGATGAAATGTAACTTTTCTATCCTTTTAATTCATTTCTCTGAAATGTTGCCAAAATCTGTCAAAGGAGGATACAGCCCATGAGCTTCATAGGGAGGAGGGGGGTCAAAAGGCTGGGGTGCTGCTGGTGGGTTTGTCTTCCCGAATGGTTCCAATCCAGAGTCAGAAGAGGCGGCAGCAGCAGCAGCGGCGGCAGTAGTAGCAGCAGGTGGTGGTACCACAGCAGGAACCTGAGAGGCTGGCATGATGATTATGGGAAATTTGATCTCTGGGTCTAAAGCATATTTGACATCAAGGTAGACCTGTGGAAAACACAGCTGATGTAACATTGTTGGATTTTATTTGTTCTGCCTTATATCTCCAAAAAAAAAAAAAGACATACAGTATTTTATACATGCATCATGTGTCTGCGAACACACAATGTTTGATTTGATATCTTTTCAGTTTCCCTGACGACTGACCAATGTATCTTTCCAGCATCAGGTTATGCTGTATATTGACTGAGGATGTCATCTAACCAAACAATTATCACATGTCCTAGATTTATCACTAATGTCAGTCTTAGGCTTTGTGTTCACATTATGTTTTAATTAAGTGGTTTAATAACTCTTGGTAAGTGTGATGTCTTTGCTCTACAATATTAAATTATGAATTCACATGTTTTGCTATTGTCACAATTATTTGCATGCTGTGTGCACAACTGACCCCAAACACACTTCAAAAGGATCCGGCAGCTGAAGGATTTTAGTGTGTAAAGGCACAACACAGGCACTGCATTCAATACTGTGCTGTTAAGCATGCGTTTCAGAAAGCAGAAAGTTAGGAAACACCCATCTCCATAAAACATAACAGGAGCCAATATCCCTTCAGTTTTTATTTCCAATTTTGCTGCTACATAATTCAGAGATTAAATGCTTCACACACAATTCTATTAGGAGCTCAGATACCTAAAATTGTCAATAATTTTTCAGGAGACATTTTTTGTGCACAGTCACGTAAGACAGGCACACACACCTGTGTTGCCAGTTTCCTGGTCACAGAGCTGCTTACCCTGAGTCTGTACTCTACTTTGATGATGTTGCAGTTGAGGATGGAGGGCTCCATATCATGGGGGATGGTGATGACCCTTGTGACCTTTTTCGAAGCAGAAGGAGTGATGGCTGTTCCCACCTCTTTCAAGATATCTTTAGTTTCAAGTCTTCTTTCCCCATTTGCGAAGAAGCTGTGCTTTCTGTACACACAGTACTTGGGCTTGATTTCACGAGAGGACTTGTTGATAATGCGGACAACAACCTTTAATCCTTCTCCTGAGAGAGAAAAAGACGGGAAATGTCAAAACAATCCTTGACATGAGACTGGTAAGTGTCAATATCACTGAGGACTCTCACCTTGAAAGAATACTGTTTTTTCAATGTCTGCAGTCATGGTTACTGCGCCTGAGGTGAAAAGGTTAAATTTCTTCTCCATAATTTTGTGCTGATGTGTCTGAAAGACAAAATTGATTAATGCAATACTGACAGAGAGAAAACACTTTAGCCTTTAGTCTGGTGCCTAAAATCTCTATATATCCAGCACATGCTGGAGTCAATTCAACAGGTCTAGTGTTAGAATAAAATAACCATTAGATAATCACTAACAAGTACACATAACAAACATTTCAACTTCAGTGTATGGCCAAAGTGATTTTGCCAGTAAGACTGAGCATGTTGTGTGCATTTTTAAAGGTTGGGTTTGCTGAATGCCAATATTCAGTCCTGAGGCCTGACCTACAAAGCACGATTCTTTTGGTTAGCAAGATAACTTTAGGTTCAGTTCTATGACGGTGGTTCACTTCTTACCAGGTAAGTTACCCTGGTAACTGATGCTAAACTCCTGTCCTACTCTGACACCAGTTAACTTCAGAGGATCAAATGAAAACCTGTGACTACTTGCAACCTAGATGGTTGCTATTTATTGTACTATGAGTTTCCACAGATCTGGACAGCCTTGGACATGGAATAATTTGTAGAAAGATGAACTTATATCCATTGACAACTTTAGGGGTATCATAAAGTAGTTAATGAGACATATACATCAAGCTCAAACTCTCGTGTCGTAATTGTGGTATTTTATGTTTTATTTTAAGATGTGGTATGTTTGCATGGCCACTATCCTGGCCAGATCTCTCAAAGGTTTTTTTTTTTGTTTTTTTTTTAAATCGCAATGGGACTTCCTGGTAAAAGAAAATGGGAAAAAAAAAATAAATAAATAA
This sequence comes from Seriola lalandi dorsalis, assembly GCF_002814215.2. Classification (NCBI taxonomy): domain Eukaryota; kingdom Metazoa; phylum Chordata; class Actinopteri; order Carangiformes; family Carangidae; genus Seriola; species Seriola lalandi. The sequence continues at coordinate 1,744,617 of NW_019525070.1, read as the reverse complement.
ATAAAGAGCAGCAGACAAAACAATCGGTTTGCTGTTCCAGACCTTGCATGTGCCCGTATGGTTTTAAAAGCTTAACAGCCTCTAACAAATGCAGGAGGAGGTTCACACTAAATAAATTAATAACTATTATAGCTTCGTTTTACCTGAACAAAGATTCTTTAAACCTGACAGCTTTTCTGACAGTGTTAACACTTTTACTCTCTTCATCACTGCAGCTCAGAGTAAATTGAGGAAACTGACCGTAACTGGAAATAAAAACTAAAGACTGATGTCTTTTATTAGAAAAATTATCCACACACACTTAAATATTTCTCATGATTAGAAATGAACATTTCAGTCATATTGGCCTTATCAGACATGAACTACTTCTTGTTCTGGCATCAAACAGTCTGACATTGACTTTTTTTCCACCTGCATCATATGTTCATAACCAGCTTCTTAGTACAGGTTATCAGGATGGCCAATGTCAAGTTAAATTAAGAGATTACAAAAAGTTATCCAGCTGAACTTACTTCATAGTATAGATTGCTCAACACACCTCCATGCAGGTAGTAAACCAGGGCTGGCCATCACCAACCCTAGCAGATTTTTTTGTCTGTTTTGGAATGACAGGAATGAAGATGTAATTAAGCACATACCTTTATCCCAGGGACACTGACATGGTCCGCTTTGGACACAAAGTTGATCTTAGTCGAATCTTTACTGGTAAACCATGTTGATCTGCTCACCTTGGCTTCCAGCAAGTACACAATCTAACCATTGGAACCAGTGAAGGAGCAGGGCACATCCCTAATACACAAGAGAAGCAGGCCAGAGGAACATGGGAAATTGACTGCAATCAATCAAATGAATATAGGCTACAGGAAGTCTATGATATAATTGTGGGTTTTTAAAATCATTCAATCAAATCTACCAAAAATAAACTACAGCTGCAAAGAGGTTACACCATTAAGATGTTTTTCAGAAGATAATATGCAAGTACCGTATTTTCATGTCTGGAGAGGATAAGGGCCTGTCTGCTCTAATTCATCATGGAACCATAAAAAAAAAAAAAGATAACTTACTGTAAAGGGATCTGAAATTTGAATGGGTAGACATGGCGTCCTGGGACAAAACCACAGCTGTCTGAAAAAGGAAAGGCAAAAGAAGATAATGTGCTGACATGTTTGGGGTTGGGGGCACGATGCACTTGTCACGGTGCGAGTAAGGCTGGACCCAAATGCAGCCAACAAATGGGGATGAAGTGCAAAATTGTTTATTAATGGAAGACTTACGAAACTGGTCAACCAACAGAACAGGGGCCAGTGGACAGGAGGGAAAGCAACCGGGAAAGAGACTGGGACAACAGGGGCAGAGCAGAGCATCCACCGATGCTAAGGGGCAAAACAGGGCGACCCAGGGGGACAAGGGGGGAAAAATGTCTACCAAAGATAAAAAACAAACTTTCAAAAATCCTCGGCAAAGTAGCCAACCCATGCCAAACTCTTTAACACATAAAATCACATTTAAACTCTATACATTACAGCTTCCATTCAAATATGAAATCCCTCCTACCTGTGAGAGTTTTATCTCGGATGAAGTAATGTTTCAGGCTGAAGTACTTCTGCTTGGAGTGGTAAACAACAGTACCATAGCCTTGCCTCTCTGTCCAGTTCATCTCAGCTTTCCCTTTGAACTTTATGAACAGGTGGTTTATCTGGCAGTCTTTGGCCACCTCCAGAGTGACCTGACCAGTAACCCAGTCGCCATTGGTAAAAATGTCTTTCCCATTAATGGAGTTATAGGTGACTTTGAAGTTCTTCACAGTAAACACAGCACATGGCACTAAGAAATATTGAAAGAATTGAAGATCGACCACCTCTGACTTCCTCGACAGGTGTGTATGAAATTTAAGGGGGAATCAGGTTTATTTCCATGATATTGCCTCCTCCCCTCATTATTCATTCATTCAGCAATCTGCATAAAATCAGCATGTCTGCTGCGTATTACTAAAACAAAACCTGAACATTATCAGCTTCATAACAATAGTAGTATTGTGGAATCCAGTGGGTGTGGCTGAAACTGGCCACAACCATGATTATCAAAATCCCTGATAATAGTGTATAGAGGTTTAAATCATTGATATTTTCAAAAGGTAAAGGATGTTTTTATACTTTAGAGAAACTACATTACAGGTTACAGCAGTAAATTAAGTCACACCATAAGTACTGATATTTGCAAAGGGAGTAATTTGTTTAACAAGTAAACATAATGCCTGAGCTGCTAGTCAGACTGATATGACTGACTGAAATAGATATGGAACAAATGGAAAATACATGTCTCTGTGTGGTACTATGTGATCTTTAGAATAAGAGATTTGATTATAGAGCTATATATAATGCTTATTCATATTTATTGCATAACCAAACATATACATTTCATGACAAGGTTTCAGTATTCCTCATTAAGCACAACCTGTTCACCCTGTTCTCCTGCACCTCCCTGCATTAGCCACTGCCATCTCGTCAAGCCAACTCCATTCACCTGGTCACACAGCTGCTCCTGATTACACTCACCCACTATACAAACCCCAGACTTACAGTTATTCTTTGCCAGATTGTTCTTCACTTTTCTCCATGCAAGACTCGCCAGCATTTCTTGGAATTGAGCTGATTCCCCATTGTTGAACCTGTTCGTCCCTGACTAGCCTTTCTTGTATGAACCACGATAAACACTTTCTGGGGGCGCCCTGGTGGTTCACCTGGTAGAGAGCGAACCACGAAGGCTTGGTCCTAACCGCAGCAGCAATTTGTAGCACGTCACCCCCCCTCTCCTTTCACCTTCTGTCTCTCATTGCAACTGTTGGATTAAAGGCAGAAAATATTTTTTTAAAAAACAATACAATCTCCTGTGTCTGACCACAAGAACTGCTTTTGTGACTTTGGACTTAGTCTGCATGTTCCTGTGTTTAGGAAGATTTAAGTTGTTTTGGATTAACCTGCCTGCTCCAGTTTCTGCCTTGGTAAATAAAAGGTCTCTACAAACTGCTTTTGTTGTACTGTGTGCTGCATTTGTGTCCTACACACGCCCGTTAGTGTCTTTGATGGAACATGTATGTAGTAGTAATAGTAAACACTGTTCACTCAGCCACACTTAATATACCTGCTCTTCAAAATAAGTGAGACAGATCTGTCCAGTAACTGAACAAGGAAAGACAGTGAATCAAAATCCTCCAGGTGAAGTATTGCCTCTATAGACTAGATTATTACCTTACTCGTATCCCATCCGCTTGATGTGAACATCCATTGAAACATTTCCTGAGACAAAAAGTTTAACAGATTTGTTTTTGCTGCCATACCGAGGCTCCTGAAACAACAGATCTCCACCCTAGATTAATGTAGGTATGTCTCCTCTGCTTAGACAATTATATGATTACATGAAAACCCAACAACAATCTCAAGCCTTGTAAAAACCCTGCACAGTGCTGCTCAACACTGTTTATATCTGATTTCAAGCATGCAAATGTTGTTAAACCTGTTTTTGTTGCATCATACCTGCGCAGACAGACACACAGCCACACACGGTGTGAAAGTGTTCACCGCTACACAACACTTTAACTTAAATAAATGAATTGCAGTAGCTTAAAATGCAACTGGATAGTAACAGTCAAAGTAATGCACACTGTTGGTAAGAATGAGCATGCCGTCCTGACAACCACCCCAGTGGGCGGAGAGTAACACCTGTCTTTAGTGCACACATTGTATTTGCTGTTTGACATAATGGGATTTTAGTCCAAAGGAAGTTACAGCTGAATTATTATTACTATCTGCATGGCCAGATTTTTCTTACAGACCCTTCAAACTATTTGTTTTTGTTGTTTTGTTGTTGTGTTTTTGATTGTCTGATAAAATTAGTGATTTCCAACTTCAAAACCAAATAACAGTCTGCAAGTTTATTTCCAAAGTATTTAATTGCTTTTAGTACCTGCTGTTTACAATCTTGAAATATGCAGAATTCATATATAACAACTGTGAAAAGATATTATATAAATGACTATGTGAGGACATTTTCATGCAACTTAATTCACAATGTTTAATAAATTCCTTTCCAGTAACAGATCAAACAGAAAAAACACAACAGGAGAGCTATTAGATTCTAAGTTTATTAAATATATCTATCAGTTTTCCAACAATCTTAACAGTCCAGAGTTCATTCATGGAGAGCCTCATAGACTCTTAGAGAGGATAAAACCTGAGGTATATGAAACTGTAGAAGGACCACTTTTCTTTTCTACTATTTGTTTTACAGGTTATTTAGGAAATAATGCAACACATTTTATCACTACTGCATAATACACATAATACCTAACAGTTTCACTCTTATCAGAAAATCTTTTTATAGAAAACAAACACCTTCAACCACAAGATAATGATGAAATGTAACTTTTTATCAATTTATTTAATTTCTTTGAAATGTCCAAGTATCGTCACAGTCTTCACAGTTACTGATATTTGTTGCCAAAATCTGTCAAAGGAGGATACATCCCATGTGCTGCATAGGGAGGAGGGGGGTCAAAAGGCTGGGGTGCCGCTGGTGGTTGTGGTGGAGCAATGCCCCAGGCTGGTGGGTTTGTGTTCCCGAACGGTTCAAATCCAAAGTCAGAAAAGGCAGCGGCAGCAGGTGGTGGCGCCACAGCAGGAACCTGAGAGGCCGGCAGGATGATTATGGGAAATTTGATCTCTGGGTCTGAAGCATATTTGACATCGAGGTAGACCTGTGGAAAACACAGCTGATGTTACGTTGTTGGATTTTATTTGTTTTGTTTCATATCGACAGAAAATTTGGGACACACAGTGTCATCATGTGTCTGAGAACACACAGCTAATTCTTGATTTGATTTTTTCAGTTCTCTTATGACAGATCAACTTATCTTTCCAGCATCAAAATACTTTTTCGGGAGACATGATATTTTTTGTGCACAGTCACGTTATAGAACAGGCACACACACCTGTGTTGCCAGTCTCGTGGTCACAGAGCTGCTTACCCTGAGTCTGTACTCTACTTTGATGATGTTGCAGTTGAGGATGGAGGGCTCCATATCATGGGGGATGGTGATGACCCTTGTGACATTTGTGTTGGCAGAAGGAGGGATGGGTTCTCCCACCTCTTTAAGGAGGTCTTTAGTGTATACTTTTCTCCTCCCTCTTGCAAAGAAGCTGTGCTTTCTGTACACGCAGTATTTGGGCTTGATTTCACGAGAGGAATTGTTCTGAATGCAGGCAAGAACCTTCAATCCTTCTCCTGACAAAAAAAGACAAGATTGTCAAAACAATCCTTGGCATGAGACTGGTTAGTGTCAGTATTGCTGTGAGGGCTCTCACCTTGGAAGAATCCTGTTTTTTCAATGTCTACATCCATGGATACTGCTCCTGAGGTGAAAATTTTCAATTTCTTATCCTTGGACTCGTGCTGTGGTGTCTGCAAGACCAGATTCATTAACACAATACTTTTAAAAAACAGAGAGAAAAAACTTGTGCTTCAAATCTCTCTATATGTCCAGCAAATGCCTGAGTAAATTCAACAGGTCTACTGTTAAAATAAAATAACCATTAGATAATATCTCTGATACGTACACAATAATAATAATAATAAAAAAAAAAATAAAAAAAACATTTAAATTTCACTATATGGCCAAAGAGTGTAGTTTTGCCAGTGAGACTGAGCACGCTGTGTGAATTTGTAAACCACGTGTTTACAGGTTGGGTTTGCTGAATGCAAATACTCAGCAAATAACCCTGTCCTGATTTAACATTGCTCAACTCACCTCCATGCAGGTAGTAAACACGGCTGGATTTTAGTTACTCAACTGCCATCACCAACCCCAGCAAATTTTATTTTCCTTTTTGGAATGACAGCAATGTGACTAAGCACATACCAATATCCCAGGGACACTGGCGGGGTCTGCATTTGACATAAAGTTGATCTTAGTCGAATCTGTAGTGGCAATCCTCATTGATCTGCTCAGCTTGGCTTCCAGCAAGTACACAATCTTACCGACGCAACCAGTGAAGGAGCAGGGCATATCCCTAAAGCAGAGGAACATGAGAAATTGATTGCAAGCAAAGGAATATACAGTAGGTCTATAAAATAAAAGTACCTTTTTGAAATAACTTTATCAAATCTATTCTATCAAAATAAACTACAGCTGCAAAACCTGAGGTTACTCCATTAAGGTGTTTTTCAGAAGATAATACGCAAGTACCGTATTTTCATGTCTGGAGAGGATTAGGATTTGACCGCTCTAATTCATTAAGGAACCATTAAAAAATGATAACTTACTGGAAAGGGATCTGAAAGTTGAATGGGTAGACATGGCATCCTGGGGCAACAACACTGCTGTCTGAAAAAGTAAAAAGAAATTGGTAACAAAGATGATGTTCTGACATGTTTATTTTACAACCCTTATAAATTTTCAACTGTTTGCTAGCCTTTTGGATGTAGCGGGATTTGGGGCTGTGGGCACGATGATCTGATCAGAGCTGTTACTCGATGACCACCTCCGCAGCAAAGGCTCCTTAATTGACAGCAGAGAATAAACTTACACTTGTGGCACACTGTTAATGGCTTTTGGGTTTGTGATAGTACAACAGGGTGAATGGTCAACACAGTATTGGCCCCTTAGCTCACTGGAGCTGTTAATATGCACCAGAAACCTGTCTCAAGCCACTCTTAACTGAATTAAAACCACAACATGGTATCTTTTTGCGTAATAAAAACACAACTGAACCACACCAAAGGCAAAGATATAACTGTGAAATACTTACATGTGTCTCCATGCTGGGTTGTCATAAGTGTTTCGTTGTCATTTCCTGAAGAAAAAGCAGTACACTGAGTTAACCGCAATTAACATTTGACGCTTAAAAATTATTGTCATTAATGGCTTTTTTTAAATGACCAAAGTGCAGATTATTTTCTTACTTAATCTACTAAGAGTTGACTGACAAATGACTTTACAGAGAATCGATTAATTGACTTAAAACTGCATTATTGCATATACACATTATAGTTTAAAAGTTTCAAATGTCACAGAATTGAAAACGTCTTTGAACGTCGTTTGAATTTAAATTTCAATGGCTTAGTGTTTGATAATTAGTGAGGCAAAAATGCCCAAAGCAGATTAAGATATCTGGAAAAAGAACAACTGAAGTGTAAGTAACAGCTGAGCACAGCTAATAAGAAAGTTCTGTAATCAATCCAAACATGTACCTTCTTTTAAATTAATAGGATATTTATTATTGAATGCCCCCTTCCCCTTTCCCTGAGTGCCTCAAGAGCAGAGTTATTACTGCATATGGGTTAATGAGACATGAACATTATTTATACAGTAAATAAGCCACAGCTCGTTCAACTGGTTTGTTTGTTTGCCAGACATAATTTTATTCTGAAAATCCTCTTAGCAGCAGCCAGAGCAACAGGGACAGGTGAGCTGCAGGCTCTCAGGTGAGCTCTGATGTCCTAGTGAACCATCTTGCCATAAATTCAGGAGCTAATTAAAGAATAATACAAGAATACGTTTTTTTTTATTTAATCATAGATGAGTTTGAGCAATGATGTGGTGCTGCAGAATCTCAGGTGAGATTTGTATGGATCTCACAGCACAGCTGGTTCAGAGCAGCACACCACCTGCATGGTTTTATAGATTCATTTTCTTGTAACAACTTGAAAATCTATCATGTCAAGATTTATATATTATTTAACAATGTAAAGTAGAGTTAGAGTTAGAGTAAACTTTATTGTCACCAAAGGGAAATTTGTCTTGGGCAAAGTGCTACAATCCGTTGCTTAAAATAGGATAACAACATCACAGAAACAAAAACAATTTGACAAAAGCTAGATCATGGCTTCACACAAAACATCCCAAAAACATGAGGAAACATCTAGCTATACATTTCACACTGACAACACAAAACCACAACACAATGACATACAAAACAAATAAAACAAATAAAAATGCAAAAAAGTGTAAAGTGCCCTTTTTGTGTGTGCAGACGTGTGCGTGGGACAATAGAGACGCAGAAAATGTGTGCATCTTATTTAGGCTATCTGATGAAAAAAAAAAATAGAGAGAAAAAGACCAAGCCTACGCCCTTATTTTGAAAATTCTTGAAATTCTTTAAAAGTTCTGTAAAATAGCCAAGCCGCGCAAAATGCTTTAACACAGAACATCACAAGCACAGAGGCCAGGGTTACACGGTTTAGTATAATACGTTACAGCCTCCGTTCAAATATGAAATGCCTCCTACCTGTGAGATTTTTACCTCGGATGAAGTAATGTTTCAGGCTGAAGTATTTGTCCTTGGAGTGATAAACAACTGTCGTTTTACCGTGCCTCTCGGTCCACAACACCTCGGCTTTCCCTTTGAACTTTATGAACAGGGAGTCTATCTGGCAGTCTTTGGACACCTCCAGAGTGACCTGACCAGTAACCCAGTCGCCATTGGTAAAAGTTTCTTTCCCGTTAACGGGATTATATGTAACTTTTAAACTCTTCACGGTGGTCGACATGACCCGCGGTGACGCTAACGAAAAAAACAAACAGACGATGGCGATCTGCCTTCTCTGGCTTCCTCGATAGGCGTGTCCTAACTTTGAGTAAGAATCGGGTTTGTTTCAGCGATATTGCCTCCTCCCTTCATTATTCATATATTCACGCATTCATGTATCTATTCATTTTTAAAGCACGCTTGTTTCCCTGTCTGTCTTGTTGTTAGACAACCGATCTCAAAGAGCATGAGTATGATACACGTGATACAGAGGACAGCTGAGCATGTGTATCCCTCTATTTTAGTATTACTCTCCGTAATACTATAGCTTACTACTGCACTGAATGCTTTCTATAGCAAGTGCTGTCATGAGCTATAAGTTTGATATCTTGAGTAAGACGTTATTGTGATGTATTTTTAAATGTATTTACATCATACCTAAATCATCTAATCTACTTGATTTGGTTCTACAGCAGATGATATTAGGACCTGGTCATTTTCATTTTCAAGGGAAGACTGATAATACTGGTGATATTTCATCTGCTCCAATAGATATCAATGAGCATGTGCAGCATTTAGAAGCTGAGAAATTTAGAAGCTGAGAAATCGAGGAGCTGTCAAAACTTACCATAACATTTCTGTGTTCACTGTCAACAAAACCTGAACATGATCAGCTTCATAACGGTAGGGTGTAGTGTGGAATCCAGTGGGTGTGACCGTCACTTGAACACGATGATAATCTTTCACTGTGAATGGGGAGAGATGCTTGTCCTCACTTAATGACTGTTTTTATGAGATATCATAGTTTATAGAAAATGTGTATCATTATATGTGTTATAATTATGAAAAAGCATCAGTTGTATGTAACAATAGAAACTTATTGTTACTATACAGCCTTACCCACCAACTATCTTACTAATGCAGTATGGATCAATAGATTTACATTGTTGATATTTTCAAAAGGTGAAGGATGTTTTTATACTTTAGAGAAACTACTTTACAAGTTACTGCAGTATAGTTAATGTCACACAATAAGTACTGATGATGGCAAAGTAATGTGTTTAACAAGTAAACATAATGCCTCAGCGCCTTTGTTGCTCCTTTTGAACTGGGTTGAAATGGGTTGGGGAAAAAAACAAAGCCTCCCGCACGCTTTTGAACATTAAGGTGAGTGAAACTTGTAATTAGCTCACTGTCTTATGAAATATGATCACAAACGGCACGTGACTCATTTTCCATTGGTAAAAAAATATTTTGTGACAGAAGGTTTATCTCTAGGTTTGAGTTGTTTAAACTGTAATGAACCATTATTAAAAATATTTCATAACAATTATAAGAGTAATTTATGGCTTCACAGAGATGCTTGACACAACGTGAAGTTTATTTGTTATTATTTGATTGTCACGCAAATCTATACGTAATGTCATATCATAGTTTTCAAATGACACATTGGTCGTTGTTCTCCTGTTGTCAGCCTGATATGATGATTGAAATAGATATGGAACGAATGGAAAATACATTTTCCCTGTGTGGTACTATGTGATCTCTGGAATAAGAGATTTGATTATGGATTCATAGATAATGCTTATTCATATTTATTGATATTTGAAAAAAGCAAACATAAGCAAACATGTATAGTTTATGACATACTTTCACATTCAAGATTTCAGTATTCCTCATTAAGCACAACACCATGAACCTAAGTGAACAAAGTCATCATTGGTAATCACATCCTCTCAGTGATACAGGAGCTGATCAGTGATACAAGGGTCACTATACAGAGTAAAGGTTGAGACTGGACTAACAACCTTCAACTTAACGTCAGAGACCCAGTCCTATAAACATCACTGTAACACTGTTAAGTAATGCAAAACTATTATACCAATAATATCATATTTTTTACGTACAGTTTTCTACTTTTTAGCCCCTAAAACAATCAACTATCTTCATTCCTACTCTTCAAGTCTTTCCAATGGCATCAGTCTTGCCCTTTATCTGAATAAAAGGGTTTAAGCAAAGACTTGTTTAGTATTTAATAGTGGTAGTCCCAAACATAAAGTCATGTGTTGTACTGTTAATTAAAAAAAGTGCACTCAAAACCATATTTGAGCTTCTAGGATTTCCCATCAAAACCAGTCAAGGAGGGGTACATCCCATATGTGCTATAGGGTGGAGGTGGAGCAGAAGGGCCTGAGGCTGCTGGGTTTTGTAGGAAGCTGGTGCCTCCTGCCATGCCTGAGTTAACAAACGCTCCAAATCCAAAGTCAGAATATACAGGTGGCTGCTCTTCATCAGGTTCCTGTAAAGCGTGCAGGACGACTATGGGGAACTTGATCTCAGGGTCTGAAGCATACTTAACATCCAGATAGACCTGTGGTGGAGAAAGAGTCAGCACCTCTCGTACCCATCCTGGAGCCCTGTTACCATAAAGACATGTACTGATATGTTTTGGAGAGGGAAATACGCACCCTGAGCCTGTACTCTGTTTTGATGATTCTGCAGTTTAAGATGGACACACAGGTGGTGGGGGGGACGGTGATGGTCCTGGTGACAGTCTGACCTGCAGAAGGTGGGATGGCTTCGCCCACTTCTTTCAGGATGTCTTTGGTTTCGACCCTCCTCTTCCCCTTCGCAAAGTAGCTGATCTTCTTATACAAACAGTACTTGGGCTTAATGTCACGAGATGATTTGTTCTGAATGGAGGCCACAACCTTTATGCCTTCCCCTGGAGAGCAGAGCAACACTTAATACACAATGGTCTTACTCTCTGGTTGACACCTACACACAAGTGATAGCAGTAATCTCTTACTGCATACAATATATTTTACATTTTTAAGGTGTGCATATCAATATTACATAAGTCTGCTGTTTACACCTGCATAACTTGTAGAGATATGACAAATTAAAGTCACTTTATTGTTTAACTTTTCGGCATGAGGGTCTTATTCTGTTACAGTATCTCAAATTCGAAAGAATTTTAAAAGTTATATCCAAAATTTCAGCTCAGTAAAAAATCCCTTAAAGATAGTTTGTGTAGTTTTTGCTAAACAGTTGCCTCTTTGGCTTCAAGTAGAAATTATGGAAAAGTGACAAATGTATTAATGTAGCCCAACAGTAGCACAAGTAGAAAGGGGTTACAAAGTCCACATCCTGACTAAGTCATATCTGTTATACAAATATATCTACTTTAACTTTGATAACATCTGCTTATATTACCACCATAAACTACTTTAAATAGAAAGAAAAAGTGGCATTATAGAAGCAAAACCCCTGAGTGCGTAAAGGTGCATGCTAATATTTAGGAATTCAACTTTTAATTTGAATGAGAATGAATGTGCCACTACTTTCTTCTTTCAAAATTAATTGATTATTAATTTAACATTTCTAACATTGCTTAGTGTGATTGGAAAGAGCAATCCCTCTAAGCTAGAGAACATATTTGAACTATCTCTCTGCCGCTTTTATTCCTACATCTCATTTGTTGTTGTCTTATCTTTAGACCATAAAAAAAGTTCCATTGACAGAGGAAAGAGACTTTGAACTAAACATGGTTCAACTGCGAAGAGTCATTGTTAGATAATCTGTGGAGGTATAATTCAATACCTTGGTGGAAGCCTGTTCGTGCAATATTTACATCCATGCCCACTGTTCCTGATGTGAAGAGCTTCATTTTCTTATCAATGATATCTTGTTGTGGAGCCTGAAATGACAATTTAGTCAAAGATAGTGTTAGTTGTCATTACTGCACCAGTGTCAAATGCAAACAGCATTTGTGATCCTGTGTGTGTGTGTGTTTGCTGTAAGATGGGTACCATCAACGATGGATCACTGTTTAGGTTTCCTTTGTGGACGAGGGTGAACTTCGCCTTAGCTTTGCTGTCTAATTTCATGGGCCTGCTCAGGTTTGCTTCCAGTGAGTACATGATCTTTCCATGGGAGCCCTTGAAGGAGGATGGCAGCTCCCTGCAAGACATGACAACACCATGTACATAACAGACCCAGACAACAATAATGCTCATTTATATTCTTTGTTTTATAGCAATTGTTGATTTTTTTTTTTTTTTTTATAAGAACGTACTGTGCTGGAATCTGAAAGGTGAATGGGTAAACATGACAGCCCGGGCCAACAGCAATATTGCCTGAAATACAATAAAGCAAAGTGACTTAATGTGGCTTCCATCACTGATCATAGCATGGTTTGTAAAACTAACTATAAATGATTACAAAATGCATTATTAAGAACAAACTGTTCCTTTTATAACCATGTACAGCTTTCTATCAGTGAGAATGGGTCAAAATCAATCTCATTAATAATCTCATTAAAGTCGAATCTTATGTCAGTCAGGGTCTGGATTTTTCTAAATCCCTCTGTATGAATATTTGTTTAAACACAGACAGTGGGATTTATTTAACCACTAGTATTTGCTTAAAATTACCAAAAAAGATACCATCCTGTGTATTTTGTATGTAAAAATACACCTAATATAGGTTAAAAACAATTATTAAAGAAACTATTTTAGTTGAACAATTCTAAAAATGAGATGAGACAGAAACAGATAAAAATGAAAGGTGATATTTAAAACAAAAATGGTGAAACCCTCCATAGCAAAGCAATCAATTCTTTAATAAAGAGAGCCATGTGAACACAATACACTATGAATAAAATAAATGTGATTACAGCAGGTTATTTTTACATTGAATGACATAAGTAGTGCACTTACCGTGGCCCTCCTGAATGAGAAACTGCTTGATACTGAAGTACTTCTCTTTGTTATGGTATGTTACAATTGTTTTTCCATAATTCTCAGTCCATTTGACTTCTGCTTTTCCCTTCAGCTTTACACTGAGTGAATCTATTTTGCTGACGCTTGCCAGTTCTAAAGTAATCTGTCCTGTAAGGCGATCACCACTGGTGAAAATGTCGCTTTTGTTTATGGGATTATATCCCACTGAAAAACTCTTAACACTGTTTGACATGATATACTGTGTGACCGCAAAGCAAAACTGTAGGTACAAGACAAGAGTGTCAGGTGAGAAAGTGAAGACACAGACTTTATATCTTGTGAGGTGCGTCTCTGCATGCGGATAGACACTTTGGTTTTGGTAATAATTAAACCATTGGACTTCAATAAATCTCGCTTACTAGCCTGATCCAGACTGGTAAACAAAGAAATACTGGCTGTCAGAATACAAAATGTTGCTCTGGGGACAGAAAATATCATATGCATGTTTCTTGCATAAATCAACACAGCGGTTAAACAATGCCATTTACAATGCATAAGTGCTGACAAGCTTTAATGGTAACATATGCTACTAGAAGCTACTGCTGGCCCTCATTATGTGGGTGTGTCCACTATGTTTCAAACACATTATGCAAAGATCATATGTTGCTGGAAATAATGAGCCAATAGAATCCAGGGGAGGAGCTTCAGTCCACCTGGTGTGTGTGTAAAGGTGTGGGAATAAGCATGTTTCAGAGCCCTATAATGTGAGCAAAAATATATATTTTAACAGAAATGTGTGTAGGAATCCACAATCATCTTTAAATATTCTGTTTAGCATTTCTTAGTAAGTAAAATTTTATGTATACATTTCTTAAAAACCAGGTTTACAAAGGTTTTTTGCCTTATTGTGTCAGTGCCCTGTGCACTAAAACATGACACGATTTATTATATTAATGTTGAGTACATTACCCGTTTACCTACATGTGGGTTGGTGGTAATACATTTTTAGTTTTACGGTTTTAATTTGACATGTTTATGGCATGGACGTGGGGGTGGGGAGGTGACATGTTACAAAGAGCAAGCAAGAAAGACAGAGGGAGAGAAGCCTGACGAGCCAGACCTCTACATGTTTATACATGTTTTTTCTTCTTTGTCTTTCTTTCTATCTATCTATCTTCCAGTTTTTCTTTCCTCCTTTCTCATGATGTAATTTTTATTTTTTACGTTGAGGTGAGGTTTAACATAAGTCCTTGATGGGTTTCTTACCTCACCTGCACATTCTCTCATATACATATACATAGTACTGTATATGTATACAGTGTATTTGTAATGTAATATGTTTGCGAATAAAAAAATCAAAAATGAAAAAACATGAACTCAGCTCCTCACAATGTAACCCTGCGTGCTGCTGTCCCCTACAGGAAAACAGATGGAATGCACCATAATTGCAACCAAAAAAACAGTTATAAAAGGGCACAAGCACTAAGAAAATTAAAAAAATTAAAAAACAAAACATACTAACATCAAAATGTAATTCCACTTCATTAAAAAAAACAAAAAAAAAACCTCATGCTACTGCAATAGTATGAGAAATTTGAAGAATACCTGAAAGTCAATCTCACAGAAAAAAAAACCAAGACATTATGACACTTAAGATTTTGGTGTGTGACATCAGAGAGAATTCAGCAAGAGAGATGAGAACAAGATAAGTGGCTGAGACTTGACCAAAACAAGATGCACTGAGGTTCAAGTCAAGCAACATCTAAAGCGAGACATTATGCTCACCAACTATAGCTGTCAAGGTGTTAACTCGCTCTGGGTGGGAGCTAAATTCCAACTCTGTAAATTTGTTTCATATGTGAAACAACCGCATTAAAATTTCAATTTTCACACAGCGGCAGTACGAAAGGAGCAGCATGAGATGATGTGAACACACATTTGAATCAAATAATAAAACTTTAAACAAAAGTCTGTACTAGAGTTAGTTGTGCGGAGCTGCTCTCAACCAGACATCTGAAGTTAGTGAACATTAACACACTGGCTCACTGGGAGTGAGTGCCAGCTGAATAACAAAAAGGAGACGGCTTTCCTCCAGGAAATTAAGCTGATCGTGTTTGCATTGATACATAATTAGGCTAAAAAGATTGAATTCAGCAGTGTTTTCTGTGCTGAAGGGAGAAAAAAGTAATTTGGTGCATGGTATTGAATCAGTTCAGCCAAGCATTCAACTGTTTGCATGACAGGTATTTGTCGTCGTCGTCATCGTCATCATCATCATCATCATTTAGAGCACATTTACCCATACTGCGCCCAAACTTTTATTTTTGTCAGATTATGGAGTAAAATACTTCTCTATACAGTTTACATGCAATACAGTTTGTACATGACAATGGTGTATATGTAACAAGACATGATGGAAGTTGAGATGATAAATAATAATAAAAACATACAAAACACATACTTACAATAATATAGTTAAAATCACTTTGCTTATTACAGTTAAGAGTCAATGCATGATCATGATACTATTTTTTTATGGCATTAAGTGGTAATATTTTATATGAGATGATTTTCCCCTAGGGGATAAATACAGTATCTTTCTATCTTTCTATCTATCATTCAAACTGTAACACCTTTCCCCTGATGCTTCAATGTACTTAGACATGTGGTGAAACTGGACGAATGTCCTTTAAACATCTGCAATAATCCAAAACTTACATTACATAGATTAAACACAGACACATACTGAAAACTGTTTGACGGCAGTATGATGCTTTAAGGCACTTTCCATAAAGCAAACTTTGTGCCTTTGGCTTGTAACTAATATACTGAAGAGTCACTTGCTGTATAAACAAAGCACTACGGTGTATATCCAAACTGACATTACATTTTTAACATTATATTCTTATGCTGCCATAGATGAAATCTACTTTTCGCTGACAACATGTATCAAAAAGCTGACAAAACCAAGTGAAAACATGGGGGAACCACGTTTAAAAGGTTGCAAGGTTGTATATGTAATATTGAGAAGACCCGTCAATAGTGGCGCTTGGATAGCGCACCAGGAGAAGAAGAAGGAGCAGTGTACCCTTCCGTCACCGATAGACCATGTGAGGAAACATCATATCCATTCAGACATTGGCAAGAAAAAAAGTGAATCACACAAAGTGGCTTCACATTCTTACATATAGCACCTTTAAAAAGAATGACAATTTGCAGTTGCAGTATACATACAGAGACATTCAATTTTGGCATTGAAAATCAAATTTTATATTGAAGCCGGAAACCCAAACTGAAAAACAATAGCACTGAAAAATAAGTCTGCTTCTCTTTGCTTCTGCTGTGTCAAAGTTAACTTTTAACGTACATGATTCTCTTTTGGCAGAGGTCCGCCGGAACAAGCGCTAACGTGAGTGTGCCAGTGTAAGCCCTTGCCAAGGTATGCGGTCGAGTCAGGCTTCTGAATGTAAATAAATCACGTGCTCCTTGCTCTTCCCCTAAATACAATGTTTTTCAAATGCAAGTTTTTCAATGCCATTGTTTCCCTTTTCAGTTCAGGTTCTGTTTTCAATGCCAAAGTCAATGTCACTATGCTAGCCCCATAAATTAGCATCTTATGTTTGTCAAAATTAAAAAAAGAGACATCTCTAATGGATGGGTATGTACTTTATTTTATTTATCCCCTAGGGGAAATTCGTGAATGTAATTAAGCATTAAAAAAAACATCACAAAAGTTATTTTTCAAAACATATATTGACCTGTAAAAACGTAATGCTTAGTGGAAGAGGCCATCCCTGGTCAGGTGAGCCTGATACAAAAACCCTGAGAAATACTGTAAAGCTCTCCCAGAAACATAATTCCAAATTAACTGAAGTCGCGATTACACAACATGGAGTGCTCTTAATTTGAAACAACGGGTAAAGGAAGTGGACTTACATGGTGACACCCGGCCCAGACAAGAGGGAGAGAGCAAGGAGGAAATCAATCCCAGTGAGCCCTCACCCATATGTACTCACAAACAAGGTGGCGGAGGACTGCCTACAGGGGTATCACACAGGATGATGGGAAACAGAACTGTGAGTTCAGGGAAAGCCCATCCAGTGAGGTTCACCTGCAGGAGACACAGGAAAAGAAGATGAACACACTTGGAATTCAAACTGTCAGTAATCCAAATTTGCTTCCAAATGAGTTGTTTGCACCTTAAAGCCCACAGTCAAACTGTTTAACAAACAAATGAATCGTTTCTTCCAGCATCAAGTCTTTCATTAGTACCAACCTCAATTAAATAATCAACCACCAGGATGCTGCAGTTAGAGATGGTGGGCGACGCAGATGAGGGAATAGTGAGCGTAATCTCAGTGTGCACGTCAGAGGCGTGACTGCAGATGGGCTCTCCAGCCACCGACACCAAGTTCTTGCAATACTCCCTCTTGTTGACCTTGTTTTTGGTGTAGTAGACCTGCTTCTGCTGCAGCCTCACCTTCGGAGTAGCTGTTCGAGATGAGCCATTGCTAAACTCGCAAATTATTTTCACTGTTTCACCTGGAGGAAAAACAGACACAGGGTTGGGACGTCAAATTTTCCAGAACTTCATTATCATCCTTATTTCATTTGAAAAATGGATGGATGGATGGAAACAGTACCAGGAATGTAGCCTTTCTTCTCCATACTGGCTGTCATTGTGATAGGACGGGAGGCACACCATAGACAGCACACGGTCATTTTGTTGGAGCCTGAGAGAGGACTCTGCAAAAAAAACACAAAAAAAAACAGTGTAGTGACACAGTGACAGAAGTGCAGCAGAAATCAACATATTTTACTCACTATGCTAACAAACAAGTGATACAATACATGCGCCAATGGACATTAATCAAACTGCAACTTTTAAATGCCACTACGTAGTAAGTTTGTAATGTTGTCTCACGACCATTTCGGTTCATTTTTGCAGCTTTTATAGCTCCATCATTTCCATTGTGGATCGCATTGTGGTGCAACAGTGTAAATTGTCAACACATTGAAAGTTTTTTTTTTTTTTTTTTTTAATTTCGTCT
>NW_019525070.1:1711600-1726300 GCF_002814215.2 Seriola lalandi dorsalis | reverse complement strand
GTAGTGACACAGTGACAGAAGTGCAGCAGAAATCAACATATTTTACTCACTATGCTAACAAACAAGTGATACAATACATGCGCCAATGGACATTAATCAAACTGCAACTTTTAAATGCCACTACGTAGTAAGTTTGTAATGTTGTCTCACGACCATTTCGGTTCATTTTTGCAGCTTTTATAGCTCCATCATTTCCATTGTGGATCGCATTGTGGTGCAACAGTGTAAATTTCGTCTCTTTTTCCATTGTGAACTGACTACACGCTCCAAACCTGCGTATATGTACTGTGTATACAGTTACGCCTGTGTTTCTACTGGTTTGTGGTCATTTCATTGAGAAAATGTTTGAGGATATTGAAGTAGAGCATTAACTGACACAAGGGGCCTCGTGTCAAAATCTAGTTTTCATACATCAGTTCAGTTTTATGGTCACGTGTGTGAAAGTGCTGATTTTTAGACATGTCAAAGCAGGTACTTAATTGCAGAGAAAGCCGTTGTTAATGATAGTGGTTCCACCCATACTTTTCTTGCTGTGAAAGGTCACAATGTCTGCTGTGAATGAAGCTCTATTCCAGTACAGAAAACCTGAACACACACCCGCAGCTCCTTTTAATTTGCACTGAGGATCCCTGGTAGGTTAGTCTGGTCATGCATCACTTACCTGCAGCGCTGGCTGGTTGGCATTAATGCTGTTTACAAAGTTCAGCTCTGTTGTGAAGTCCTTAGACATATGCCATGGTCTGTTGATGCCCAATGTCAAGTTGTACGCTATTTTTCCATGAAGTCCATGGAAGGAGGATGGGAAGTCTCTGAATTGATGCAAAACAATCAAAAAGGAAGGTGGAAATAATGAGATGATGATGATGATGATGATGATGGGAAAAAAGCCCACTATAATTCTTATGCAAAAGTTAAAATTAAGATGCATCTAGCTCAGATATTAGAGAAAACTATTTAAAAGCATCTTGGTTTAGTTGTCTAAACACATTTTTTTTACTCCTTAAAGTTTAAGATAGTTGCTGCATATGTGTGTCGTTACCCCATATACCACGTGACCCCGTAGCAAAAACAAGAATGGAGGCAGCTCATACACACCCCTGTGGCAGCTGACATGTAAACGGATACATATGTGTGCCAGGCTGAAGTTTTACTGCCTCGTCAGTAGCTGCAAGAGAAAGACAAGACTGCACTGAACAATGACTGATTGTTTATGTTGCAACAGTGCACTGAAACAAACTGTGTGTGTGTGCATACCGCCGTTCCTTTGCATGATGACGGCTTTCAAGTTAAAAAACTCCAGTTTGGCCGCGAAGTTTCTGCGTCTTCTCTTCTTCCCTCCCCCTCCTCCGCTAGACCAATGGACATTCGCTTTTCCTTCCAGTACCGCCGTTATTGAAGTGATTTTCGTCTCCTTAGTAAGGTCGAAGGAGAAGTGTCCAGTTACTGGTTCGCCACTGGAGAAAGTATTCCTCTCGTTCAACACGTTTAAGTTGATGTTGAAATTCTTGAAGGTCTGCTCGAACATCGTTGAAACTGGAGTTAAGGTAAATATACATAAAAACCGTATCTAGTTTGTAATAAACGTTTCTGTGTGGTAAGATAGCCCGGATAAATGTAACTGTAATTGAATGGCAAAAACGCTGAGCCTCTTCACCAACACAATAGTGAGGTTAGCGGGCCGCGCAGGCGCACAACGTGCCGGAGGACCAGCCCAGATTTCAGGCGGGGCCAGGGTGCCCATGTCCTGTGTCTTGCAAGACTCAGTGCTCTGCGGAGTGCTGTGGAAGTCACGAACAGTAAAACGGGAATGGACTGTGGAATATGAGAAGAATGCAGAACATCTGTTGTCTGTAACCTCTCTGCACATTGGACAATCATTCCTGTCAGATCCCAAACTAAAATCACTTAAAATCTCCTCAGGTTATCTGCTTTTCAACATAGTTTAATCACTACAAGGCCTACTTAATGGTGTAACATCAACATTTTTATATTTATCATATGGATTTATAAGACTCTAAACAAGAACAACAACCAAGATGATTAAGTAGGCTAATGCTGTAATTAAACTTTTCTAATTTAAAATTAAGATTACTGTGTCTTGCTCTGATATGTAGGTGCTTTTTCTCAAAACCACTTGTGATATTTGGACTATGACCTTGATCAAATGTTAAACTTGAGAAGTTGTGATTACATTTGTCAATGTAGTTGGCATTTATTTTATTTGAATTTTATATTTTTAAAATTTGTTTTACCTTTATTTATTGAGGTGAATCCCATTGAGATAGAAATCTAATTTTCAAGAGTGGCCTGAATGTACACAAAAAAGCATAAAAAAACAAAACAATAAATGAACAGATAGTTCAAAAAAGAATTTACAATTCAATTTAAATGACAAACAATAAAAATGATAATACTGTAATAAAAATAACACACAAGCTTCTGTAAGCCTGATCAGAGCTTTTAGATGTAAACGGACAAATCCCTAACTCAGACATGGTTCACGTTACATTGAATAGAATTGCAAAGAAATATATGTTTTGACAGAAAAGCATTCAGCTCCCAGTATGTATGACAAAGCTTGAGGGGATTTGCAGATTTGCACAAGGTAGGTCATGACTGTACATGATTTGTTTCTTGCTGCCTCTCTACATCTGTGATTAAAAAATATATCCTGATGTCCTGACCTGAGGGTATAGTGCCCAGTTATCTTTCTTCTTTTTGGAATTATTTTATCTCAGCATGAAGATATTTTTTCTTTGGTGGTTTTGAAAGAATCCATTGCATGGGATTTCTTTTTTTTTTCACTTAATAAAAATGTCTAAAACATGATCTGCTGATATAATATTTACCAAGAGAAGACAGATTGTATCCCACAACAGAACATTTGTAAAACATAACATCAGCATCAAAGCTGTTGAAAAACCTTGGCTGCATGTTTTCAGTGAACTCCCAAAGCAGCTCATGCTGGAGGCTTTCTGAGACAGATGTTTATGCTGTAAAAGCAACAGGAATCTGTGTATCCAGTGTTGCTTAATGGCTTTAAGCACAAATTAGTTTGCATTGTGTTTTTGTGGTTTGAGAAAGTTTTTTTTAAAAGGCTAAAACTCATTTTCCTACCTCTAGACTTGCCTCTATAGCTGTGTTTTGCACTTTTTGTTTTGTTTTGAACAGATTTTTTGATATTCAAATCTCAGATTTTGAAAGAGAAGAAGCAAAAAAAAAAAAAAAAAAAAAAAAAAAGAATAAAGCAAAAACTATCTGTAAGCCATGGTGCATGTAGGATTAAGTGAGAAAATATGTTTAGTTTTGTCAAAGTGGCTCTTTAACAATCTGAAATTGTCTAACCACTAGATGGCACTAAACACTTTACTGTGATGCTCACTGTGCATTGTACAGTATAAACCATGACTATACAGAACTTACTGACAACATAACATGTCATTACAAACCCACATGTCATATTTCCTCAAGATGCAAGTCAATCATTTCAGAACTGCTCTTGGAATAAGCTGCAGAGTGGCATTTTAAACATAATGTGTTATGTTTTAATAACAAGTGGTTTAACTGCCCTTTGATGGGGTTATGGTACACAATACAGCCATAAAATGCATATAAAGACCCATTAAAACTGACAGCACAAGGCATATAAAAACTCCTGGCACAAGTTAACTCGACCACAGATCTTTTCATACCTGCTGTCTTGTTCTGCTTGAGAACGGGATAGACCCGTCAGCAGTCTCCTCTAAAGCATCAGATTTTCTTTGGTGTGTAGTGAGGCACAACATTTTGGACAAATGACTTGTCAGAGATTGTGTCTGGGCTGATATAGATGTATGGAAGCCATGCATTGCTTACTATACTAGATTTGCCCTTTGGCGGCTGTCACAGGATGGGATATTGGTAATCACTTAAAACACACAGACAATTGCCAACATATGCACTGTCAATAGATTAACAGTCTTGTCATGCACTTATTGCAGGAATTGTGCTTAAATAATTCAGGAAACCAAAAGTTTGTTAAACTCCCATCCCTTGTTTAATGGTTAATTTTCTATTTGCCAAGTGTTTATGTGTGGGCCTTTTATCAAATAAAATGTTTGACAAGACAGTTGGTGATATTTAGATCAGAATCTCGATGTAGTGTCCCAACCGCAGTTTGAAACAGGAAGAGCTGAAAAGCAGAAATCGCTTCGATCAACAAACTTTAATCATCTCTGCTATTAAGACTAACCGTCCATTAGCTGCTCTAAGACTTAACATTGTGCCGTATAAACAGTGGAAAGAATTTATTGTTGCAATGGTGCTGGAGGCCCAGACAGCAACTCGTGCAGAGTGGCATTCACATGAAATCAGGACCCCAGCTGTTTTGCATCAGGACCGCTCTGATGTTTTTAAGGATTACTCGTAACACTCTTGGAAAGTTTAGCTAATGGATATGAGCTATCACATCAAGCGCAGTTACTCCTTTCTTCTGTAGCCTTCATTCACTTTTGTACATCAAAAAGGGCCAAAGTACGGAATAAGATCATTGTGTGACAATAATGCTTTTGCCTTTTTACCTCTTTACCTGCGCTGCTGCCAAATGAGAGATCTTTGACTCAAAATCCTGAGCTTAATGTTATAGTGGGACATGATTTCAACAAGTCCTGTAGAGAATCTTTTTTCTTTTTCTTTTCTTTTTTGTGCTGAGGGAACATTAACTTCTGCGACATAAGATGTTCTCGGTTTTGTGAAAGGCGGCTGGTTGTTGTGAATGTGCAAAATTGATGCAGATGAGAACTTGGCATGTTCTGCTTCCAAGTTAAAGAGTCTTAGCAACCTGATCTTTTGTTGCGGATCTACATGTTGGTCATGAATGTGTGTGTGTGTGTGTGTGTGTGTGTGTGTGTGTGTGTGCGTGTGTGTGTTAAGGTGAGTGTACTCACACACACCACTGTTTATAATAGGCTTTGACTTTAGCTGTCTCTGATAAGGGCACCTATCAGGTTTAGTTGAGCTCACAGTGACTTGACTTCGCCTGCCAACTCGGTAAACCAACCACACACAGTATGACGGCCGCACGCATACACACATACACACATCTATCCCTCCATCCATGTCTTGATCTCAGAGATATCACATCACACTGTTAATTGGATAGCTATGTCCAGTACTGGTGAAGTTACTGGATCTATGACAGCTTTATTTTTGTTGGTCTTGGCTCATTTCTTTCTCCAGCTTTAAGTCACTTGACTTTATCTCAAATACACCTTTACAGATTTGGAAACATGATACTTCCTCTGACGTTGTCCTCTCTGAATCTCTATAACAGCCCTCATCAGCTACCCATAATCACACAGCTGCTGTGTGCAACGTGTTTCCCTCATCATCGAAGTTTCTTGTCCATTTCTCATGTGAGCTCAAACAGTGTAATTACTTGGAATTGCTCTGTTTTTTTCTGGCATAATTTCACCCCTCTAATCACTCTTCAATCTTTGCGTAATGATTTCTATTTTGACTGTTTTTTTTTTTTTTTTTACCACATTATAAATCTTATTGTTTGTTGTGCAGGAATAGAGTAGACAGTGGCAGTTCAGTCAGATCTAAATCCAAAGTGAAGTAAAAGAACCCAGAGGATAAGCCGTGTTATTGATCTGTAGTTTCTACACACCGCCTCTCTCCTCTAGTTAATCCACAGGGTCAGCTCTAATGACATTGAGGAGCTCCTCTGGCAGTCGGCGCTGCTGCCATTTGCAATTTAGATGGAGGGAAAGGAGAAGAGCAGGAGGTACGGGAGGGTGAAAACGAGGAGGGAGAGTGAAGGAGGGCTGAAAAGAGTGACAGGGAAAGATGATGGATAAAAGGAAAAGACAAGCAAGGGGGTAGACAGCAGGAGGATGAGTGTACTGCAGGAAAAAGGTTGTGGGAAGAGAGAGAAAAATAGAAAAATAGTGTAGGTGTATTTGAATGACAGAAAATGAGAATTTTAGCAAGAGGTTAGACTGTTGGTTGAATTGATACAATATGTGAAGTCGCACAAAATAAATACTATTTTGTAACTTTTTCTAAATGCTTTACATTTAAAGAAATAGGATTTATGTTATACGCTTATTTGCTTTCTTGCAGACAGTTAGATGAGACGATGGATACCACTCTCACATCTGTATGGTAAATATGAAGCTTCAGCCAGCAGCTGGTTGTCTCAGCTTAACACAAAAACTGGAAAACTGAAAACAAAACCAAAAGTGCAAAAACCAAAGTGTTTTTATAAATAAAAGAAAAAAAACATGGGGGTTTTATGGGGGAGTTATGCGCTGGACTATTTCATGGGCAGGTGCACCACAGCAAGATATGGCATATCAGGTTGTGAGCTTTAGAAGTGTTTACATTCAGACGGAGCCAGGCTACCTGTTTCCCCCTGTTTACAGTCTTTATGCTAAGCTAAGCTAACCGGCCAGCAGCTTCATACACAAGAGTGGTATTGACCTTCTGAGCTCTCAACAAGAAAGCAGATAGGCTAAAGTGTATTTCTTAAAATATTGAACTATTCCTTTAACCAACATGTGCAGGTACCTTCATGTCTCTCCGTGTGCTACAAAGTTTCAGAATGAAACACCTCTTGTTTGCTACCCAAACTAAAATACCTTTAAAGCTTGTGTTTAAATATTTGAGACTTCCAATGAGAATAAATTGAGAGGAAGGGGTTAACTATGTCACATTTGTGCAGTTATGTACTTTTTTTTTTTTTTTTGCACCCGCCAAAAGAATTCCTGCGGCAAAACAGGAAGCCACAGAGGGAACAGTTGGCAACCCTAATCTTGTGTAGATCCTCTGATAGCTTTCTTCTCCACAAACAATGCCGGTCAGGGCTGAGGAGGCTCTAGAGGGGTGTTGAAAGACCCGGTAACCAGGCAGAGCCAAGCTCTTTGTCAGCGTCTGACTGATCAGACATGTTCGTGTAGTTCCAGGAAAAGATCTTGTTTAGTCACTTCACAATTGTCGTGCATCCCAATGTTTTACAACCTCCATTGTTAGTAAAATCTTTTATCAAGTTCCTCTTTTCAAAGCATGGGAGTAGAGGCTCAATGTCCAGTGTCTTATAAGAACTCTAATTACCATGTGTTGTGTGTGAGAGAGAACCAGTCTGACTGTATGTCTTAGTCCATGTCTGTCTGTTAATTCAGTAAGAGTTTGTCCATCCAATAACTTTTATTTATGAGTCAAACAATGGACCTGTTTGGGGTTTCCTGAAAAGTTTACCACACAATGAAGTCAGAGCGAAAGAATCCTATTTTAAAAGGGCATCGCAGTTTGCTCGCTCTGCGGTCAGACTTTAAAAGCTAATACTGCCACCATGATGTCATTACCACAGGGCCAATACTACAGCTAATGAGTCAGGAACAGTGTGGAGTCTCGTAATGTAGCCTACAAATCATCCTCCGTCTGTCTCTCCCTGTGGTTAACGCACAGACACCCCGACACACTAACATAAGATGGAACCGCCAACCCACATGCTATATTCATGTCTAAAGTTCACGTCTGAAGTAGTGCTCCATCTCCGAGTATAAGAGTTACCTCAGTAAAACAAAAGAGGTGCTTTGTTCCAGGCTAAATCCTCCCTCAGCAATTACCGTTCACCTTCCAAAGACCTCGGCGAGGAACAGAGCAACACTCTTTCTTTTAAAGCAGGCAGTGGAGCATGAAGACACAGGTGCTCGACAGGCAAAGCCCGACCGCACTTCTTATTCACCTGGCTATTCTGTAGGCCTTGAAGAAACTATTATGATTCGGCACTTCTGTTGGTGTCTGCAGCAGGTATTTTGTCCATGTAGGATCATACGTCACAGTCAGATTTTTATTTTTATTTTTGTGGAGAATAATTGATGTTGTGAGACAGGTCTGGATGTGATAATGGCTGATAAACATTTATGAAATGAAGTTAAAAGTAATGAATTGTATAACTTGAAAGCAGAGAGAGAGAGAGAGAGAGAGATCGATGCACAGAGCGACATGCTGGAGTGTTTTGTTTTTTTTTCCATCAGAAAAATATTTCAAATTCCATGCTTTATGTGTAACTCTCAGCTGTCACTTTCAATTATGCATCTTCTCCCCAAATATTCTAATTGCCCCATTTTATCCCACTTTAGCATAGATGTACGTAGAAGTGTGATTCTGTATACGATGCCCATGAGAGATGGGCCTTTCAAGTAAATGTCATGTGAGCCATTAGAACATTTATTAAAATTCAGATTTCTTTTTTCCTTATGAATTTGTGGATCTCACAGTGGAGAGGATCTAATTATTTTTTGCATTAACATGACATTCTTTTCCCCTGCCAGCAAAACTTCTGGATTGCACTTGCTCCTCCTGGCTGCATGAATCTGCATGTATGTGAGATGCCTGCACACAACATGTCTAAGACTCTGTGGCCACATTAGCAGCACTGTGAGGCCGTAGTTAGGCAAAACAGTGTTTTGAGCTAAATGCCATTGTCAATTCAGTTGCCAGCAAAACTTCCCAGACTGCAATGACTGGCTACATAAAACTTTACATGTGTGTATTCCCCTTCATACGCAAACACAAATGTGCTAGAAATATGCACATCATGCTGAAAATCACGTAACTGTCACTGAAAGCATCGTGACTTACAGAATTACAGAGTTGTCTGTCAAAGCGTGGTCCAATATTTTCCTTGAGCTGTCTTGCTGTTTCAAAACAAATCTTCCAGTCTAAAGCGCAGATCCTTGAAATAAAATCCAGTTGATCTCCCCCCTAACCTCCACTTTATGACTCAGTGAAGAAAGAGACGCCATCACTTGAACCCGCTATAGTCCTGACTCAACTTGTTCTCATTTCCTGCAGCTTGATCACATTATGCGGCACTAAAATACCATAAAAGATAGGTTGTAATAATAAATGAAAATGCCTTTTTTTCCCCAGGAAACTGCCTGTAAATATATATTTTGTCCACTTGATGTATGTTTGGGACCCCTCCTGTCTCTCACCACACAGCCACTGTTGTTGCATTTGTTTACATCAGGGCCAGTGGGAGGCTTCCAGACGCAAAGGGTCTGACAGTCTATCAGTAGAAGAGGGTAGTTAATATGGGCACACAACCTCTGTCTTGACCTTGATGCAGGACCATCCATCATCTAGGCTCAGAGAAGGGAAGAGGCTGAGAGGTAGTATATCCAGATGGAGGACACTTTAACCCATGTTAGAGCCTCTCCATCCCAGTCAGTGTACAGCCTCTGTCCTGAGAGGTTGGAGGAGTGAGAGCGTTGTCAGGAAAAGGCACACTACTGCTGCTATTGTTATAATCACATTAAGCATATAAACACATTAATGTAAAATGTAAAATACACTCAAAGTGTTCTCTTTTTTATGATCTTTTTGATGTTTATGGTAATTATGACAGGTTTGCATGCATATGAGGAATGCAGAGAATTAAAGCGACAGTATCAGCTTTGTCAAACTGCTTTGGCTCGGATGTAAAATCAACTTGGAGACAAAATGGAAAAAATGGTAACACATATTCTGCAAAAATGCACCAGACAAAAAATATCCATGCAAACAAAGCTGCAGTTTTTACTTTCACAGTTTCATATTAAAGGCCCTGTTTGTAGGGTTTGAAAATGTTTGATTTTAGCATCCCCCAGTGGTGATATGCAAAAAGACACCGTGGCAGACAGAAATACATGCAATGCAAAGCAATGCAAATTTTTTTTTTTTTTTTAGAGGAATGCCATTTTTCATTACTTGAAATGTGCAATAATCACCTAAAAATCTACACACCGGCCAATCAGACAGTGTGAGAGCTGTCTCAGTGTCAGACCACATTCTGCCTCCCTGGTTTCCACATTTTACTCTTCAAAATAAACTTCTCTTATCATTATCTTATTTGTGATACACCATGACCTGTCACATGACCTGTCACTGTCAAGCCAACCAACAAACTAAAGCAGCTCTCCCCAACTGACATTACATGTAGTATTTTAAACCAATTTTTTGACCATTTTGGGCAGTGCAGCAGTTCATAAACACAACACTGACATATCCTTATCTCATAAAGATGCGGTGGCTAACATGTTCTCGAATAGTTTCCTATTTACATATTGACATTCAACTGTACATTGGTCGTTTAACATACAGGTGGTTTTTGGGGGCTTTTTAAAATTATATGCTGACGAAAGCGGTGAGAGTGAACCAAAATGATAAAGTTGCAGGCCAGAAAGACATTACATTACATGCAAACCCACAGTGATTTAAAAAAATAAGAAACAGGACATCTCAAGTAATTGTGAAACTGGCCCTTTAAGTGTAAATGCAGCCGATAATACTGTGTGTGTGTTTGTGTGTGTGTGTGTGTGTGTGTGTGTGTGTGTGTGTGTGTGTGTGTGTGTGTGTGTGTACCACCTGAAGAATACCCACAGTACTGTCAGTACTGTCTGTCTGTCTGTTCTTTCACTGAAGCATGTTGTTCTCTTTGGAGAAGTCTTGCTTGGGGTCATCTCAGTATTGCAGATCTGAGAGTGTGTTTTTGGCTGGCAGTACAAGAGGTGTTGTTTCTTTTTCACACGCATGCACGCGCACACACACACACACACACACATACACACACACACACACACAGATGCACACAGACAGGCACACACACACACGCTCATCCAATCCCCGCTCTCCCATTTTGTTTTTTGGGTCGCAGCGCACTCATCTGCAGCCTTATTACCCAGAGTCCTCTGCGACAGCCCAAAAGGCGCTCTGCTGCTGGAGTGTTCTGTTAGTCACATCAGCACCCAGTGCACGCTCAGCCCAGCTCAGATCATCAGGAATTTCACCGATGGAAAACCTGCTCAGAATTCAGAATTCAGAAAAAGGCTGTGCATATATCTAATTGTGATGGAGTTTTCAAGCCCCAGCTCAACCACACTTTTTCTCTGCTTAGTCCCAGAACGAAATGCTGTTTCATCTAACCTGTGTAATTAAGTGAAGAAATGAAATCTACAATACATAAGAAAAGTCTATTTTTCATTACCAAATCAGGATGGTAGGATTCTCTGCCCCCTTAGGTATCCTCCAATCATCATGACAAATTGTGACTATTTGAGTCTTCAGTACAATAATTTAGCAATGATTATATTGGATTTAGGGTTTATATTTACATCCTTATCATAACCGTAAACATCATATCTCATTTAATGTATAGTGGCCATCATTGCATACAACTCATCAAAATAAAGTGATATCATCTGTACAATTTCAGAACATCTGTTGTGTAAAAATGCCAGAGGCTGTTTTAGTAATAAACCATTTAACAGCTGCCTAATTGCTGTATGAATCAGCATCATTGTGTGTAAAATGGTCTAACAAATACACGGTATGCGCTTTTCTCCTGTGCAGAAATTAAATATCTCTGTCTCTGTTTCTGTCTCTCTTTTTCTAGGTCTGAAAAGCTGCATCTTTCTGCAAAAATCAGAAATAAATGTGATTGTATCAGAGCCACATGCAAAGAGAATATCTTTGGATGTTTTTGCTGAATGCCAACAAATGTCTCTCCTGCTATTTTAACTTTCATCACACCACTCAGGACACTATTACTATGATAGTGGGGTTTTTTTTATTTTTTTATTAAATATTTGTTTATTGTCAAAAAACCTTTGCAGCAGTGATCAATAGGCTGGAATTTGATAACCACTGAAAAAACACATACAGTACACCCCGTTGAATCTGTAATAAACGCCTTCTGGAATCACAGTTCAAGTTAAACACATACTGGTTGGTTGATTCCCTGCAACGAACTGACAGGCTATTTTGCAAACACGCATTAATCCTTTCAGTCAACTAGCATCAGGACAGAAGAGTAGGCACAGCAGGGCCCATATTTTCAGGACCGCTTAACTTTAGATGTCTGTTAAATCAGCGAGACGTAGAGTGTTTTGTAGACATGCTTATTAGGATGTTTTCAGCTCTTGCTTCCCTGTTGCATCAACTGTTGAAAGCAAACATTTTTTACTTGAATGCCAAGTTTATTTCGCTTTCCAGCCTGGATGATCTTATGGCTGCAGTATATCCATGTTGATTTCTATTAGATAAACTGTGAAACCAGTTTGTTAAGTTGCCTCTGTTTACATTGCTGATCAAATTATGCCCAGAGGCAATTTGTTTGTTTGTTTGGCCATACTGGGAGTTTCATTGTGCTTATGAAAGCAATTTCTAAGTTTTTCAGCCAGTTGTAGGGTGGGATTCGTAACTTTTTCCGCCGTTAACAAAGCCCTCAGCTGGGACACCCTCTTCATCAGCGGGGAGGAGGAGGAGGAGGGAACAGCAAATGTTGTTTGGAGCAGGCAATTTCGAGACACCCCTGGACCAGAGCAGTCTGAGACACAAAGATTTATATTTCTTTTCTCCCATGCACTGTATTTGTGTGTGTTTGTGTTCACACGTCTCAGCCCGCATGCACACATTTGAACTGTAGATGCGATTCCTCCTCGACTATCTGTGCTGCGTGAGCATGTGATGTAGCTGTGTTTGTGATGTGTGTGTGTGTGTGTGTGTGTGCGTGTGTGTGTGTTTCCATGTTTACAGTGTGTGTCTGACACTTGAAAGGCTGACAAGACTGTAAAGCAGCTTCTTCCGGTGTTTTTCAAGGGAGGGCATTTTCCGCAGGGTAACAAACATGGTTCATTTCACCGAAGATACTGTAGTTACATATGCTGTGTGAACCAGAATAACATTTACACTCAGAGGAGTGTTTCCCATATTTTACACTACATGCAGCTCAAAGGCAACAGCTGTTAGTGGTTTGATTTTATTTACGCTGAACAGAAAACGAAGTACATGGCATTGTCACCACACTGGCACCATACATACCACTCTAGTGTCCACCTTAAAGAACCAGTGTTGAACAGTGATCTATCCTTCGTCTCGACACTAGCAATTATTTATCAGAAAACAAAAACACAATGTGACAAGGTGTACTATTGTTCATGCTAAATTATTTACTGAGCCACAAGCTTTTCTAAACTTCAGCGTCAATTAATCTCAAGAACCTCTTTTGTGTGAGAGCTTAATCGTTTGCTAATTAGCGTCCTTGCTTACAGACACTCTCTGTGGAAATATACGATTACATAGCCCATCGACAGGCTCAGTAAACAAAGGCTGTTTGCCAAAATGCCAAAGCAGTTGTTGTAAAGCTGTAGAGGGGCAAATCTATCATTTGTTTGTGTGTGTGTGTGTGTGTTTGTGTGTGTGTTTGTGTGTGTTTGTGTGCAGCCGACTGTATGTGAATGTGTGGGACTGAAGTGACAAAGAAAGTGAGATAAAGAGGAAAGACAAAGAAAGAGTGTGATTGTTGGGCGCATTTAGATTTTCACTCTGTTGTTCACAGCGATTGCATGTTAACTGTAAGTGAACATGTTGGCTTGTTTTTAAGTGACAGTCCTGAGAGTCCATTGGCTAGACAGCCTGGAATAGATGACCTCAGACAGATGGCTAAGTGCTGCAAAACAGAGAGGAAGGACGTGGTGGGTGGAAAGAAAGAAAGAAAGAAAGAAAGAAAGAAAGAAAGAAAGAAAGAAAGAAAGAAAGAAAGAAATGGAAGAAAAGAGAGGAAAGGGGCCAAGCAACAGGACCGATGTTATCTGACCGTATTCGACAGATGTCATTACGTTGTTTTTATCACCAGTGGCTGAAAGTAACTGAGTATATTCACTCAAGTAGCTACTGTATTTAAATACATGGTAAAGACATGGTACTTCTTACTCTATAGATTTATTTAATAGCTGTAGCCACTACTTATTTTAAGGAGATGGGATTTTTACATTTGGATTACTGCAGAAAATAAGCTCTGAGACAAAGAAACGTTTATGATACTTACCCTTTTTCCAACTTGTAATTTGATTTAGCGTACTTACCTCTTCTACAAAGGTCTTTCCTCTCACAGCGTTTATAATAGTTTGCAAAAGCGTGAGTATAAACAAAACAAGGCTGTCAAAGTGCACTGGTGAGTCCATTGATTTTTGTGTTCACTGTGATGACATTTAATGTCTGTATAGTCTCATTTAGCCACTTGTTAGCAACCGGCACTTTTTAAGAGACGTAAAAGCTTAAAGAAACCGCAACGTATTTTTACGTCATATAATAATATGTCAATAAATAATAATAATAATAACCAAAAACCCATTCAAAAAAACCCAGTGACTAATTTCCAGGTTTTAAGACTTATTCCTGCAGCAGCTGATAACCAGAAGTTTTACTCTCATTACTCCTGTTATTTCACTTGGACTTCCAGTCTGTGTAATTTCAAGCCGCCAAGGTTCATGACAGAAAGAGGAAAATGATTCACAGAAAAATAATGTACACAGTAACATATACTGGTGGAGCTGGGGGAAAGCAGTGGGATTGTAGAACTCATTCTAAAGAAAAATGATGGTGCCAAATATGAAATAAGATTTGAAAGAATACGTGGGATGATATGTCTGTTTTGTCACATCCTCATTCCCTGGCTCTCTCTCTCTTTCTAAATAAGATCATGTGCTCTCCTGACTGCAGTTGTGCTTTTCAGTGATGTGGTGTTAACATGCTGGGGTTTAGTTTTGAATGTCACCACAGGACCACAGTATCAATTGGGCCACAGTCAATGGGAAAGGAGCTGAGTGCTCCATGATGGAGTATATCTACAGCCTTCAGCCAGCCTGCCTCCCAGGCACCCAGCCAGTTAGG